>NW_020291177.1:0-196147 GCF_003184625.1 Aspergillus neoniger CBS 115656 | reverse complement strand
TCTATACCCGTAGGATAACATATGGTATTTAGCATTGGTTCTTTCAAGGTGTAGAGATAAGGGAAGATATTTGTGAATGGGATGGGGGGGGGGGGGGGGCGGCGACGTACTCAAGAAACTCCTCAAACTTGCACACTCCCGCATTACTCACAAACACATCGAGTCGGCCAAAGGCTTCCACGGCTTTGGATACGAAGTCCCGCCCTGTCTCGGGCTGTGTTACGTCTCCTGCGACCAGGATGAATCTGCTGCTCTGCTCGCTGTCACTGTCGCTGTTGGATCGGATAATTTCAGATACGTCTTTGCGCATTGCTTCGATGAGGGGCTCTTCTTTGGGTCCGCCGAGGTGGTTTACGGCTACTTTGGCGCCGTGGCGGAGGTATTCGAGGGCGATGGCCTAGAGAGAAGATAATATTAGGCTGGCCTGGTAATTCAAGTGAGTTCTGTTTTTGTTGCTGTGTCTTACCCTGCCAATACCGGTTAAACCACCTGTGATGGCGGCGACTTTGCCGACTAGGATTTGGGGGAGGGGCATTTTGGTGGTGGTTGTTTCTGGTGATGGTCGATTGGGGTTCTTTGAATGGGATTGAAGTGAACAGAGGGATAATGCGAGCTTATAGTCCTGGATCAAGTGCTCGTTTTGTGCTGGTATTTCTGGTCAACCCCGCCGGGGAGATTCAGATAACCAAAGAAGTAAATGTAAATCTACGTTCAAATAAGTGGAGTCGGTCTCGGGCCTCTCGTGGCATTGTTACCCCGAGACCACCCCCACATTCGGCATTTACCCCACATTGGAGGATTGCTCGCAAGTCTTGTTGAGGATTGTTCCATTGCCCCTATCTATTGTTCTGAAAAAAATTGAAACAAAGGTAAATCATGTATACATGTATAGGAAATGCTAATCTCGTCACAGGTTGAAAATATGCCATCAAGCATCTTGTAGAAGCCGTAATCTAGAGATATCGTAAGAACCTTGCTTAAGCAGTGCCGTTAGGTTCCTGCTGGTTCTCAGTTGGGGCAGCCAGTGCCTTCTGAGGCGCAGGAGTGAGAATGGTGGCTGCTGGGATAAGAGGAGCAGCAGGGTTCAGCTCGAGGCCGAAGCCCGGTTTGTCCAGGATCGAAACATCCAGGTGTCCCTTGGTAGGGATGGGTTCGTTGAGGAAGAGGTTTCCGAAGACGGGCTCAACAGTGTGTCCATCTGCAGAGTTTGCGAGGTATTCCTGGAAGGGTGAGTTGGGTTGCGAAACCACAAAGTGGTAGGAGTAAGGTCCAGATGCGTGAGGAACAACTGGGAGGTCGTAGGCACTGGCAAGGGCGGAGACCTTAAGCAACTCCGTCATACCACCAACCCACATGACGTCTGGCTGCAGAATGTCCAAGTTGCGGCCCTCAACGAGCTTCCGGAAACCGTACCGAGAGTACTCGTGCTCACCGGTGGTGAACTTGACAGTGGGGTGGGCTCTCTTCAGAAGTGCATGACCGTCAAAGTCATCCGGGGTCAAGCATTCCTCCCACCAGTCAATGTTGATTCCTTCCGCCTCGCAACGCTTGACAAGCTCAATTGTGTAGGGAACGTTCAGGGACATGTAGCAGTCGACACGCAAAGGGAAGTTGGGACCGACTGATTCCCGCTGCTTGCGGAGGTACTCGACGTTCTTCAACAGTCCTTCTGTACCCTCGTCAGGGCCATGGGGAAGAGCGACCTTGGCTCCGGAGAAACCCATGGCCTTGGCCGAAGCAGGCTGAGGTCCAGTGCAGTAGAAGTCCAGACGCGAACGAGTAGCGCCGCCAATGAGCTTGTAGACGGGCTCGTTGCGAATCTTGCCCAGAAGATCCCAGATAGCCAAGTCAATCACCGAGATGACGGCAACAGGGAGACCTTTTCTGCCATAGAACATCGATCCCCGGTACATCTTCTCGAACAGGTCATTGGTATCTCTGGGGTCTAGAAGAGGAAACAGATTAGCTTGGCTCATATTAGGAGACTAAATTGATGGCCCATACCTGCACCGAGCAAGAAGCGCTCAAAATGTTGGTGAACCAACCAGCAAGCCGGAGGTCCACCGAATCCCGTGGCAAATCCCTTGGTCCCGTCGGTAGCTTCGATCTCGACGCAGAAAGAGCCCAGGACGTTGATACCCCATGATGTGCGAGAGCCGCGGTATTGTGCCCAGCGAGTCATAGGGGTGGAGATGTTGCTGTCAATCAACCAGTGACCTCCTTTGACCTGTTGGATTGAAGACGATTAGCGGTCTGCTAATAATTATCCCGGCACTGCTGAGCATACATTATGGTAATCACCTCCGGATCCCACACCATCAATGATGAAGGTGCGGATCTCCTTGATGCGGGGAAATTGGCCGGTAGAGCCCATATTGGCAGTACTTTAGCGGATAGGTATGAAGAATATCACAAAGTTTAGAGGATGAGAAGCAAAAGAAGAAGAAGAAGAAGAAGAAGAAGAAGAAGAAAAGAGAAAGCGATAAACTTTTTTTTCAGGGAAATTGGAGCATATTTGAAAGCATACGAGCAACTCGGCGTCGAGGGGCATCCGGCACACTTTCCCCTCGGCTGGAGATGCCTCGGGGCAATGCTACCCCGAGAGGGTCTCCAACCTGCGCCGCCAACAAAAACCACAGGGATGAAGGGAAAGTCTTGGTGGGAAAACGATGGACGGGTGAACGGACCCTAAGGGGCGCCACAATTCAGGTCATTCCCAGGGCAAAGTGTTTCCCCAGACCAGAGAGTTCTTCACAAACGGCAGAATAGATGTGGAGGTCCATTTGCGGGGGTCCGCGTGCCTTTTCTTGGCTCAGGCAATGCCAGCCCGAACGCTCTCTTCGTCTCTTTCATTCCTTCCTATTCTTCTCCTTTGCTTCTGTGTCGCTTTCGCTCGCTTCGCACAATCCTTGAAGCTAGCAGTCGACTCGGTCTAATATCACCGATTTCCGCCCCTCCTACCAGGATGCTTCGTTGCTGCTGATCGAACTACTGTGGCTGGACCTGTCTATCTCCCGACAAACCCCGGACTCGCTAAAGTACCATGCCGAACGCTGCTGCAGCTGTCTCTGTTCGACAGACTCCACCACCATCCCGACTTACTGGCGATCTGGATCGGGATCACAGCGGGGATGAATCTTGGTCCGCTGCCGATAGCGAGAATGATCGTGTTGTGCAGAACGGGTCGAGCGTCCCTCGTGCGCTGAAACGTAAACGACCCCTCACAGTGTCGTACGTACCGTCCCATCCTGCATTGGACCATTGAAAGCACAGATCCCCTTTTATCATACTCCAATCCTTGGAATATATATTCCGAGAGAGCTGTGGCTGGTGCCATTCATCGGACATCTCACTAACCGACTAAGATGCGAGCTATGTAAGCAAAGGAAGGTCAAATGCGGTAGGTATGCCTGCCCATGCGGTGGCTTCCCCTCATCTTCAATCCTTGCTCCATATGGGTACAAGCTAACATGCACAGATCGGGCGCAGCCTAGCTGTGGGTGGTGCTCTCGCAATGGCCAATTATGCGAATACAAAGAGCGGAAAAAGCCCGGGCTACGGGCAGGTTATGGGAAGGAGTTGGAACAAAGGCTAGGTGCGTCACTAGTCTCTGGCAGGTCCATCTGGAGCTTTCACTCACTAGGCATGCAGATCGGTTAGAAGAGGTTATTCAAACGCAGGCTCGCCTAATCGAGACGCATATTATCCAGGGCCAGCCGACTAGGAGCCATGATATCTCCCACCAAGGACCCTTCTCATACAGTTCTCCATCAGAGACAGCTCAGGGACCCAGTCCCAATAACGCATTCTATTTCCATGATCCACCATCTATCGTCCCCCAACCGCGTCACTCTGAACCATCCATCACCAGTCCTTCGGACATATCGGTCAAGAATACCATACAAAATCACCTGGCGTGTGCTATGTCTGCGCCCGTTTCGGTACCACGGTCGATGAACAACGCGTCACAAGCCAACGATTATATGGGAAACGAATCATCGCTAAAGGTTCCGGTCAACCTGTACGCCAACCAGGAACAGTTACTTGCAGATCCAGAGCTCGATCTACCCCCGTACGATCTCCTGTATGCGCTGGTGGACCTCTACTTTGAACATATCAATACCTGGTGTCCCATTCTCCATCGTCGTACAACTCTCGATACATTCTTCGGTCCATCTCCTCTCGAAGATGCGGACCGAACAGTGCTCTATGCTATAGTTGCAACCACTCTTCGTTTCTCAAGCGACAGTCGGCTTAACGAACAAAACCGCAAACGATACCATGACTCCTCCAAACAGAAAGTCCTGCTCTATGGGTTAGAGAATTCATCAGTCAAAGCTCTCCAAGCTTTGGTAATCCTGGCCCTGGATCTAGTGGGGTCCTCCAACGGTCCTCCTGGATGGAAATTGCTTGCGCTGATTACACGATCAGTAGTGCAGCTTGGACTAGCCGTGGAGGCTAAATCTTCACTCATTGCTCCCAGTTACCCATCAATTTATACCCTCAGGGCGGTAACCCTCCCGGAACCCGAATCCTGGATCGAAGATGAGAGCAGACGGAGGCTCTTCTGGATGGTGTATTTCCTGGACCGATATTCTACCATTGCAACCGCCTTTGATTTCGCCCTAGACGATAAGGACATTGACCGGAAATTACCATGTAAAGACGAATACTTTCTCAAGAATCAGCCTGTGGAGACAAGATGGTTCCAACGCTCAAGTGATCGTGCTGACTACGTGACTCGTGCCGAAAACGTCGGCAGCTTTGGACTCTATGTCGAAGTATTAGGCATCCTCTCTCGGATCCATGCTTTCTTGAAGCGACCTGTCGATATAGGAGCTTTGTCGGATGTCGAGGAGTGGCAGACCACATACCGCAAGCTAGACAGCGAGCTAACGTCCTGGGAATTCGGCCTCCCAGCCGAATATGCCTACGAGAACTCCTCCCGATTGTTCAATGGATCCAAGTTTACCAAGGGGATCCATTGTGACTGGGTTCAGCTCCATGCCACTTACCAAACGTGAGATATTCTTACCACCTCGATCACATGCAATCGCATCAATAGCTACTCGAGCCTAACATTCATCCCATATAGTGCGGTTATCCGGCTCCATTCATCAGCAGCATACCCCACCACGCGATCACCAATCTTCACCCCCTCATACAGCGCAAGCCAGCGATGCCTGCTTGCAGTGGACAACATCCTCTCTGTGACCCGCTTCGTCGTCGACAACAACATGCTCGACAAACTAGGGCCCCCATTTGCCTTCACTCTCTGGGTATCCGCCCGGCTCCTCCTCGTCCACGGGTCAACAATAGCCCATACCGTCAGCCCCGACTTCCTCTTCTTCGTCGACACCCTAGCCCAGATGGGCAAGCACTGGAAAGTAGCAGAGCGCTACAGCTCAATCCTGCAGCGTGTCCTCGATGAATACGGCGAATATCAGCAATCCGGAGTCTCCGACTCAGAACGAGCCACTCCATCCACCGTAAAGATCCTAGCAGACATGCGCCGCTGCGCATTCGACCTCGACTTCCTCATCTCCCGCCAACCCCGCACCTCCCCAGCCGGCAGTCAGCCCTCTGCATCACCAGCGGCAGTCAGAAACCCAGCTCCAAATGAACTCGAATACCTAGACGTCTTCGGCTTCTTCAACGTCCCTCGTGTTCCCGCTGCCCGGGCGACGGATATCCTCAGCCTGGATGTCGGCGACCCAGTGAACAACCCCATTTCAGTCAACGGCTTGACCGGGACAAGTGGCGGCGGTGGCAGCAGTAATACCAATCACGTCGTCGATGGCTCGCATTCTAACGCCAATGAATTCAATATCACGAATTATCTGATCCCCACTCCAGAAAGTGACTGGCTCTTTCGTCCGAGTGGATGAATTTTCATGAAGGCCGATCTCTATACCTGTCTATGTCAGTCAAAGGGTTGCTAGTGGAATGATTTCAGAAGCCATGCTGCAGAACGACGGAGTTTGTGTGACTCCTGTTGGCTAGGTCAGCTGCCTCAGCAGCTCGCAATGGCGTTGAGATGCCATCCAGTACTAATGCGTGGTCTGAAACTATTGTGTCAGACTATGATACTGGCGGGCTTGATGTATAGTATCCAATAAACCCGTGTTAATCTACGTCATTGATAATGAATGATGAGTTTCACGATGTGATGCGATCTTGACAATGAATGCATCACCTGGATGTCTGTAATTTTCATTCTTCGAGTTATCACACACACACTACTTAGGCACTCGAGTGCTCCGAGAACAATTGATAGACAAACAAAGAACAATTTACAAAACTCCCCGCATCGTTCTGATACCATTACAAGTGCAAACAAAGAAAAAAAAAAAGAAAAAAAAAGGAAAGGAAAAGAAAAAAGAGACGACAAGGAAATCATGAAGGAGAGAAGAGATGAGTCTTGAAAGTAGTGTCATGTCCCAGAGACGTAATGTAACCAGAGGAGGCCAATTTCCAGTAGGCAAGCTCCTGTTCACTAAGTCAAAGATGGTTCCAGCCCAGAAAATTCCAGGATAGCAAGCAATGTGGAGATGGGAAAGGTATGAAGGAGGGAATCCAAGTCGAAGAATCCATTTGATGTGTACCCAATCGTGGATAGAGCACCAATAGCAGAGAATGTGCATGATTGGATATGAACGCCACCAATTCTTGTTCTGTTGAATCCGAAAAGGGTTGTAAGAGCAGGAAATTTAGCGAGAAAGAAGATGAAGATGGTATGTGAGTCGATCCAAGACACACAAAAACCAAATTGAACTGCATAGCTGCCATGATCGTGAAAATAGGACCCCATAAGTCCGTAGTGACTAATAATCTGTATTTGCCAGTCTGTTCCAGCTTCGACCCTCTGCGGATGGGCTGTGCTCGCAGTAAGGAGGGCTGTCATTCTAGTCAAGGTCTCAAGAGGCAAGCCTGGTTAGTCAATCGTGCTATGCTCGAGTTCAAACTAGAGCAACCTTTAGGCTCTGCCTGGGTTCGAATCTGAGTCAGAAGGCTCAACCCGGACAAGAATCTCTTCTAGAAATCCTTCTAAGAATGAGGTCACTTGAGCGCCCATTCCCACAGGTGCCTCGTTGTCCCAGCGTTCAAGCTTTGTGAACATGCCGTAGATATCGCCCACCAGGTTTTCCATCATTCCATGGACATACTCCTCACGTGTTTGATACTCGCTGATATTGCCGCTGGCATCCCTCGTCGTGTTAGGTGAAATAAGCTCCAGACGCCGCGTCCGGCGACGAATGGCTGCTTTGAGAGCAGGTAGTATCACACTATTTAGAGCTGTGATCTCGTTGGAAGGGGGCATCTGTGCCTGGCCCTGAATCGCCTCCCGCTCCCGTACTCGTTCATCAAGGGCCCCATCGGTTGTGGTATTGAGCTGGAGAGGATCAGGCCTCATGGATGCAGGCCGAGGACCATGTGGCAACGCTTGCTGCGGTCGTGATGGTTGGGATGGCGGTGACATATGCCTTTGTGCTGGGGGAAGCCGTGCTTGTGGTTGTGCGTATGTTGGACGTTGCGGATATGTTTCTTTGGCAGGTCTAACGTTCTGGTTCACAGCATTCGAGGCCGGTGGATCTGGTAGGCGTTGATAGGATGGAACTTCCGGCAGGTGTGACTGCGGGGCCTTTTGGTATCCTTGTAAACCTGGGGGAGCACCCCGGGCTTGCGAAAAGGCTGTCGAAGGGCCTGGGGAGCGATCTAGCTGGAGGAAGCTCAGATCTTCAGCCAGAGCTTGTTGTAGAGCTCTATCGTAGTCACTACCAGGACTCCCCTTGGGTTGACGTGAGACTGGCTGTTGTAGGTGTGAAG
Source organism: Aspergillus neoniger CBS 115656 (assembly GCF_003184625.1). Lineage (NCBI taxonomy): Eukaryota > Fungi > Ascomycota > Eurotiomycetes > Eurotiales > Aspergillaceae > Aspergillus > Aspergillus neoniger. The sequence continues at coordinate 188,320 of NW_020291177.1, read as the reverse complement.
GTGTCTGGGGTGTGAAATCTGATGCTTGTTTGATGGGTGAAGGTGGCAAGGGAACCTTGGTGGGCGACAATGGCTTGGGCATAGCACTAGGCATGTTTTTCGTCTGCAGGGGTGTAGAAGGCATATTGCTCTTTGGCCGTAAAATGTCTCGACGGGGCTCGTCTTTCATGTTCCACTCACTGGCTTCATGGCTTCTCGCATTCATGTCCGCTTCTTTCATCGGCTTGAGAGGGGGTGCTCTCCCTGCTGGCCGCACGGTGCCAAAGTCCCACAAATCGTCCTCTTCCTCAGGCGGAGATGTCTTAGGTGGAGGTTCCTGAATGTCTTCATCATCAGCCCCCCTATTGCCGTGAATAGCGTTCCAGCGCTCGTAGCGTTCAATCAACTCGGTCAGATAGGTTGTTTTCTTTGCCCTCTTGATGAACGGGTGCTCGAGCAGCTCTCTGGCGGACGGCCGTTCCCTGGGATCCCGTCTCAAACAAAGTTCCACAAAGTTTTTGAACGCTTTACTGTAATCGCCTTGCAGAACGGGCGGGGGGTTCTTGGGAATCAAAAATAACACCTTCATGGGATGGATGTCCGAGTAAGGAGGCTCGCCGTTGGCCAATTCAATCGCAGTGATTCCAAGAGACCAGATATCGGCCTTGTAGTCGTATCCAGATTGCTTAATCACCTCCGGGGCCATCCAGAATGGGGTACCCACGAAAGTATTCTTCTTAGTCATTGTGGCTGACAGTTGACTAGAAACTCCGAAATCAGCCAGTTTCACTTGGCCATTCGAGGTAAGCAGGATGTTTGCAGCTAGCGCTAATGTTAGTCTCCAAGATAACGGTGGCATGGCAAGCGAGATCAGGTGGTACCTTTGACATCCCGGTGCAGCTTCTTGTCGCTATGTAGATAGTCCAACCCTCGGAGTAGCTCTCTTATGATGATCATGATATACTCCTCCGGGATTGTTCCCGGGCGCATAAGATCGGAGCAACTGCCACCGGAACAGAACTCCATGATGATCCATAAACTGGATCCCTTCAAGAAAGAACCGTGGTATCGAGTGACATAAGGAGAATTGAGTTCCGACAAGATGGCAATTTCTTGGATAATATCTTCCACCTCATCTTCGGCATTCTCGACGTCGATGATCTTGATAGCAACAGAGGCACCGGTACGCTTATCAACGCTGCGAGTAATAGCAGTGTAAGCCGCTAAGATCTCGGAATATAGTGCGCAACCAGAGCAAGATGAGAGAGGTGCTTGAGCATACATACCCTTTATAGACTCGTCCGAAGCTCCCGCCGCCTGCAACGGTATGACTGAGTTAGGAGAGGCTGATTGCGCGGCAAGATGAATCACACCATGTCCGAGTACGTACCGATGCAGCTCTGCTTCATGTAGATCGTCTCTGGATCCACTAGGCCTTCCATCTTGGCTGTAACTAACCGCCGGCGGAGTAGAAATCAATTGTCTCGCCCGATTCTGCAACACTGGCAAATGAAAATCAGCGTCTGCCATAAATGAGAGGAGATGATTGTCTGTGGAATGCGAGCACCACATGCGCGGAAGACCGAGAACATATACGAGATCAGATGATGGGGAGGCAGCTTTGCGCGGGCGGTTGTGGAGGATCAAGGGCGACATACCTATTGCCTAAGCTAGGCTAGGAGGTGGAGGTAGGGCTTAGATAGGAAACAAGTAAAGAAAGGAGACATTGAATTTCCGAAATAGATAGATCGGTCAATCAATCAATGATTGCGGTTCAAGGAGAGATGCTAAATAGAATTTCGGGCGAATGCATCGGGAGCAGAAGCTGATGCTCAACTATGATTGTTTTGGGGATGACAACCGACAGATAGCTAGCTGACTGGAGTGTCTGTGTGTCTCCGAGGGAGGCGGAGGGGGGAAAAGAGGAGGAAGAATGGGTACAGCCACCGATCCTTGCGTGATTTGAAAGGGAAAGAAACAGGGCGCAAGGGCTGAAAAACGGGTAGGCGATATAAGCTAGGCAGATGAGAATAGATGGAAGGAATGGGAGGGAGAGAATTAATTCCCTTGCATGTCAACAACAAGAAGCAGAAGCAGAAGCAGAAGAAGAAGCAGAACAACAAGAACAACAACAACAATAACAATGACAATTGGAGACAAGTTGGAACCACGAAACCAGGAACAGGAACCGGCGATTACCAAAAATACCCACCCGAATACCGGCCACTGATTGATTGCTTGATCGGGGAGCAACGCGGGGTTGTTTCTGGCCGGGCGGTGAGTTGGTTTGGTTTCGATAAAACCCCCACCATCTCTGAACACCTATTTGAGGCAGGCGGTGAAGAGATGAGTTGCCTAGTCTGGTATTGCTTATTGTGGAAGCTGCACTAAGTACGGAACTGCCCTGATGTAAAAAGGGATATCAAGGGTAATATGTGTGATTGTTCTCTGATTCCTTTCTCATGAAGCCATTAGATCCATCTCCTCTTTATGCAGAATCGCAAATATAGAGGACAATTACTAGTCAAAGCATGACCCGATCTACAGAATTGGAAAGAACCACTCAGTAGTCCTGATGTCGGTGCTTGGCTTCCAGAGAGATGCTCATCCGTGTTAAACAAAGGCATCCATCCCCAGAGCAGCAATTTGGCCGGAAGAGCAACAGGCACCAGTCCTGACAGCTCCTTAGGCCCCCGTCCTGGACCTTCCGAGTCTCTCCTCAAGTGCCATGTCCCAATGCAGTCTATTCCTCGACATACCCTATCATGACCGTACCATTCTTCAGTCCAGCATCGGCGACGGTCTGATCCAGCGAGTCAATCAGATTGCGGCCCATGGCATTCAGCTCAAACTCCACACCGGCTTTATCCTCCAAGGGCGGATCAGCCTTGAGCCATTCGTAGATCCGCTGGACAGGATCCGTCAAAGCAAAACGTCGAATCACTCGCCCCGATGGGTGTCGGAACTGAATGCGCGTGGTTGTGGCAGGATCGGCGGGGGGCTCTGTGTGGGGTCGATTGTCCGGGATGGACAAGAAGACGCTCTGTTCAGGTTGTTCGGCCTCTTCCATCCCAACGTCTTCAGCCCGTCCCTTGCCCTTCACATCATCAGTGCTGCGTGTGAGATCGTCAGGATCCTCCACCTTCGGACCTTGCGACGCCTCATCCCCTAGGCTGTTTCTCATTGCCATCTCCATCATCTCTTCTTCAGTCATTGCATCGATACTCTTCTCCTTCTTCTCCGGCTTCCTCTTCGCCACGGGATTTCTCACGTTGTGCTTCAGACTGTATCTGTCGAGGAACTCGTGGACTTGCATCAAGAAGTCCGACGCCTTGATCACGGGAGGCCCCGACCAGACCTTCATCTGTTCTCCAGTCCGGGGGTCGACAATCGCGATGTGGGGATAATTATCTGAGACGTCACTGGCCTGAAAGTAGTACTGCAGATACGGTCCCGCGCGAGGGTCGTCCTTGGAATATTGCATGAAGATAAAATGCTCCTTAACGGTGTCTCTCACGCCCGCATCCTTCCAGAGGTCTCTGTTCAGAACCTGACAATCAAAGACTGAAGGATCCTGGATATTGACCATCAACCACTTCTCATTGTCGCGACCTTCCTGACGAGCGACATCCCACGGAAGCCTGGACATGATCTCGAAAGGCGGGCGGTACATCTCAGCTAACATATTAGACTTATTCGAGGCCTCGGAAGCTCCTCCAGTCGCTGCAGCCAACCGTTCACGTTCCGAGGTGTCGTCCTCTCCAGACCATATCGATGTGTCTCGCTGGTTGAAGATGCCCGGCCGGTCTAAGAAGAAGCAAAGTTAGCCGTGCATTCGGGAAAATAGTGATAGAAGGCAGGGTGAAGTGCTAACTGTTTCGCTGTTGGCGCGCGCGCAGTTGACCCAATATGCTGGCATGCATATCGCCATCGTCGAAGTCCGCTTCAGGCCCCACCAAGGTTTCTGTTGTACGGGCCATAGGCGCACGCACGTTCTCTTCGGCATCTCCTCCGCCGTACATCTCTTCTTGGAGACGACGGGCCATGGCGGCATCATCTTCGAACATAGCGCCGTGGTTCCGAGGCGCAGAGCGAGACTCATCTATTGTGACGTCGTCATCGGAGTCGATATTGACCACCCCGGACTCGTTTCCATAGCCGCCAGCATGAGAAGCTTGCTGCGGCGTGGAGGCAGACGGTAAGGGATCATCAGTCAGTGGCGCACCACCATTCTCGAAGAAAAGCTGTACAGCCTGTTCGATGTTGAAATCAGTCAGCTGCAGATATTGGGTAGCCAGCTCTGGCTTTGAGCCGGTGATTTCAGTGAACTGCGCTAGCACGTCGCCTTCCATGGCACTGGTATTAATCTAAGAAAGAGGCAAAGAAGAAAGGATGAAGAGAATCAAGAGATCGCCGTGATGGGAGGAGGGTGTATGCAGCAGGAATCCCAACTGAAAGGTCGAAGGCAGGCAATGTGATGCAAACAGCTGCAAACAGTAATGTCAGTGCTAGGCGGTGATCAACGAAGATGGAGGAATGAAGTTGAAAGGACTTCAAGATAAATGCATATGAAGATAAAGACAATAGAGGGGAGATATTGGAGGAGACTCCGCACTAGTGAACCATGAGATTGTACAAGGGAATGCAGCACAAACAACCAGGATGCGCGGCGTTAATAGTATAGGTACTATCCGTCAGGTAGAATTGGTGACGCACTTCACAGCATCCGATGAGCAGACGGATAATCACGCGGTCCGACCCTGTGGCTTCCACGCCTGAGAAGTCAGGCAGGACATGGCAGCTGAGTAGAACCCCACAGGAAGAAACATGACTGGCAGCCGAAGCGCGTCAGCCTCGCATCTAGTCACGTGATAAGATTAAGCTTACGCGTAGTAACACGCGCACCTTAACTCGACGCGTCTTGTTAATTATGCCTCCTTGGGAAAATCGTGATGGATAGCAGTACCTCCACTCCAAATACTACTCTACTACTACTACAGTATTTTCTCTAACACCCGCTCCTTCCCTTTCATCATCGATCATCTATTCTCCTTCTCATCTTATTTACCTTGGTTGCTCTTGCCAATTACCATTGAATCTATCATATCATGGCTGCTTCGGTCCTCGGTAAGCGCCAGCGAGGTGCTATCGAACCGGAAGGTACGACTTCCATATCCCTCAATTCCTCCGTAATTTCTTTTAGATCATTTTAACTGACGTTCCTTTGTATCAGTACCATCATTACCCGTGCGTCGAGCAAGCAGGCGCCGGACACAACAACCTCGCGTCCGTCAAGAAAGCGAGCCCCCTGCACCCCAACCGCGCCAACTTCGGTCACGGACGAGAAGCGGCAATAGCGCCGCTATTCAGGAAGAGCCTCAGGAAGAATCAAAGAATGATTCGGTCGATAGTGGACAGACAAAGCGTACTGTGCAGGTTGGCAAGGCGGCCATATCACCTGTTAAGCGCAGCCATGCTACAGATCCGGTCAATGGTAGGATTCTCCCTTGATCTCCCTCTTTAAATATAACTAATCCATCTAGACGAAAACTCGACACCAGTTGAGTTCAAGACACCGTCGAAGTCCAGATTTCGCGATGCTCTCGATTCACCTCCTCCGACAACACCGAAACACCGCGTTCAGATTGGCGGGAAATCTATGACTCCACGCACACCTCGACACATATCGACGCCAACCACCACGCAGACCATATACTCCGAAGCAAGGCAGATGTTTGCGCGGGGTGCAACTTCAACTCGGATAGTGGGTCGGGATACCGAACGGGAGAAATTGACCTCGTTCATACAAGATAGTGTTGATTCGCGCAAAGGTGGTTGCTTGTATATCAGTGGTCCTCCGGGTACTGGAAAGAGTGCCTTGGTTCAGGAAGTGTGTCACGACATGGATTTGAAGTCTCTCAAAATCGCACACCTCAATTGCGCGAGTATGCGGGGTGCTCGTGACGTCTACAGCAGGCTTATCGGCGATCTCTGCAACGACCATGACGTCTTCAAGAAGAGCGAAGCAGATCGGCTACGACTGATGTTCACATCCGAAGAGGAAGATGATATGTTCTTGGTCACTCTGGACGAGATCGATCATCTCCTCACCGCGGATTCCGGTATCCTCCAGTCCTTGTTTGAGTGGTCGTTGCAGGAAAAGTCTAGACTCTTGCTCATCGGCATTGCCAATGCGCTAGACTTGACCGATCGATCACTCCCACAATTGAAGGCCAAGAACTTGAAGCCTCGCTTGCTCCCCTTCTTGCCTTACAATGCTGGCCAGATTGCCGGCGTAATCACCAATCGTCTTCGCTCTTTACTCCCTGAAGGTCAAACTGTGGACCCCAATTTCGTTCCTTTTGTCCAACCAGCAGCTATTCAACTGTGCTCAAAGAAGGTGGCATCGCAGACTGGCGATCTACGGAAGGCATTCGAATTGGTCAAGCGTGCCATCGATCTTATCGAGCAGGAAGCACTCAAAAAGCTCGAGGCACAGAATGCCAACCCCGAGAGTCCTTCCAAAACAATCCTTGTCGAGAACAACAACCTTTCCTCATCCTCAAAGTCATCTTCACCCAAACAGACTCCTACTTTATCTTACACTGCTATTACAGCCCCTCGAGCCAGCATTGCGCATGTTGCGCGTATCACTTCGGCGGCATTCGGACAGGGGACAGTTCAGCGACTACAGGGGCTCAACCTTCAGCAGAAGGCAGCCATCTGTGCTTTGATTGCCCTGGACCGCAAGCGGCGGCAAGGTGAATTCCCGGGCACACCGTCCAAGACCAAGCATTTGCCGCCGACGATCAAGCAAGTGTACGACACATATTGTACCTTGTGTCGGCAAGACAATATCCTACACCCTCTTACATCTACCGAATTCAAGGACGTGCTCAGCAACCTGGAGACGATGGGCCTTGTAGGTGAATACCAGGGCCGTGGTCGAGGTGGTACAGTCGCCGGCGGATCCGATCTGCGACGCAGTCCTTCCAAGCTCCACGGGCCAATGACACCCAGCAAAGCCTTGGATGAGCAGAGCCTGGTTTGTTTTGTCTCTCAAAAAGAGATCGAGACACAACTTACCGGAGCGGGAGAGGGTATCCTCCGGAGACTGCTCACTGGTCAAGGGCTGTAAACACGTCCTATCTATTCCCTTTACTGTACAAAACCCCAGCGAGCTTGCAATTTTGAATGTCTTCTGCAGGCAGTTGGTCCATTCTCTCGGCGTTGGATAAAGAGATGCATATGCACATATCCACTTAGCGATGATCCCCGCATTGGCATACGGCGTTACACACATACAACTAGTAAATGATAATGACAGCTTTCAACAAACAGTTTACTACCATTACACATGAAGATAAAACAGAAGCAGTAGATTTCAGAACGTGAATTTTCTACATGATGCTCAAACCAAAACACATTGACTCTGCATGTGAGGTGATATGATATGGTATGATGATGCTATACACTGAATTGGACTTTAAAAATCCACAGCAAATATGAATAATGTCGCTTATAGAGAGCAAAACAGACCAATTCAACTTGAATCGATAGACCTTAAAAAAAGAAAAGTACAGAATAAACAGCTATGCATACATACATAATGATAACACAAAAGGTAACAGGAGGGACAACAAAGATGTTGGGTATGTGAAGAACATTCAAGGAGAGGCATATAGATATGAATAGATAGATAGGTAGGTAGATGAATAGCTGATGACAAAAGGTGAAACAGTTCGATAGGACCGCCGCTAATGAAAACACAAAGCACACACAGATACAAACAAGACGCCATTCTCAAGCAATAAGGCCTGCTTTAGGTTGAGATGGTGTCTGTTGTGTTGTGTGGAATGGCTGGTCCAAGGATCAAGGCTCGAGTTTTTACGGATGCTAGTCGGTACCCTTGGTATTGGTAGGCTCCTTGTCTTGTCTTGTCGTGTATTCCCCGGAATATTGTGGTAGCAGCGTCATCGTTCGTGTCCTCGAAAGAAAGAAAGGATATGAATAAGGTAACAAACATTCTTTTATGAGCCTGATTCTGTCTTCCCCTGTCTTGGAGGAAGACGGGTAAAAGGCTTCTATAAGTCATAGACACATCTAGTCATCGTCCATTGGCTTGTCTTCCAATGTGACGCCTTTCGGCTCGGTCTCGGCTAGACTGCTGCGCTTGCTGTCTGTGCCCTCCGTGCTTGCGACGGTCGGGAAGCTGGAACGGTTTCCGAGGCCGGGTTTGCGAGTGTAGGAAACGCTAGACCGGGAGATCGTTGATGAGCGCTTCTCGGTATCTTGGGTGGGAGTTGTGGTTGGGGTCACAGAAGCGTCCGATTCAGGGGCCGGGGGAGGGCTGGCACTACCCGATGAGGGGCTTGCGCTGGCCGCAGCGGAAACAGGAGATTCGCTCAAGGCGCCATTGGTGCCTGGCTCAGGACCGTTGATGTTCACGCTTGTCATCTGTTCCGCAGCGGTGGGAGATTCGCTTTTGATGGGAACATCCAGGCTGCTGCGGGCGACAGTCCGTCTTTCAGTGGGGCTGGTCACGTTGATGGGGAAACGTCTGGTCTCCGAAGCGCCGCTGGAACGATCACGGCGATGCTTCTGGGGAGGAGCCGGGCTGTTGGCACGGCTGCGGTCGAGAATAGCACGGTTCCGGGCCTCCATTGCGGCCCGGCGGTTGCTCTCATCTGTGCTGATGGCACGAGGACGGTTGGTGGATCCACTGATCCCCAGAGCACTTGACTGGCGTTTCAACTCACCAAAGATGGCGTCCTTGTGAGCAAATAGATCGCGGATGAGACGGTAGCTGTGCCGTTCGTTCATCGTAAGGCTGCTTTCTGTGCGAGGACGGAGAATGCAAGGCGACAGGGCCTGGGCAAGTGCAGAGACATAACTTTCATCGGCAGATGTCAGATCAATCAAGCGCGTAAAATGGGTCATAATGGCGTCAAGCGTAGCAATGTTATTCAGACGGAGTTGCCCGAGAGTGCTTTGAAGGACCTTGATGCGGCCCTCTTCCGTCGTCTCATGGGCAGTAGTCGAATAAATTGTCTTCACAATCTCATAAACCTGGGAGGAAACCAAAGAGTCTACGGTAGCTGTTAGACCTGAATCATAAGTAAAGGTTTGAATAAACACGAACCTGGCAGCTCAAGGAGGTACAATTTCAGAACACTGGCGATGATGGGGATTTCATATTTCTCCAGGATCTCGTTATAATCCGCTTTGCTGTTGTTCAATGCGCTACGGAGGTGGTGTGTGGCTGCCAAAGGCACATCGTACAGCCAGATCGCACGTCGTGCCTCGTCACCCTCAAGGTCAGGGTAACCTTTTCAAGTTAGATTTTATGCGCTCAAAAGGACCGGGTGAAAGAGAGCTTACGGTTATCCAGGTAGGTCAGCAGAGTGGTGACCACAATGGGAACGCGCTTGCGGTCGGCCCTGGCTCTCGCTTCGAGGTCAACACCAAAATTTTGATCTAGAGAGTTTTAGCAAACAATAAATCTTTTAATGTCCAGTCGGCAGAGCGCATACCTTCCACAGATCCGTAGTAGTTCTCATACGCCTGCACACGAGGTACAAAACCACCGGTCCGGTAGTTCTCCAGAAGGTAACGGAGATCGCCTAGCGGCTGGATGGTCTCTTGGTAGAGCATCATGTGGTCGACCGTGCTTTGCAGGTTGGGAATGACATTGCTGATGGCGCCCGAGAAATCCAGGATCACGGCCTTGATTGCCTTGAGGCGATCAAGCTCACACTGCTCCATGAAGCGCAAGTTTTCAACGACCTCTTCCTCGAGCTTGCATCTGATCATGTCCAGCTTGCGCACCGCAGCCTTGTACCGTTCATCGGCCTCGCGAGCTTCCCTGCGCAACTTTTCCGCTGGTGTCTCGTTGGGATACGGGTTGTTGAGAGGGTTCCAGCCGGCCAGCATCTCAGAAACAGAAGACAGCGGAGACTCGCTGCCGTCCTCGCTCGTTGCCACAGAGGTTACGCGCATAAGAGGCTTCTTCTTCTCTGGGACACCGGTGATCTGGAACACCTTAGGGCGCCACTGGTAGCGCATCTTGGAGCTGTTCGCGAAGGTGCTGCCCATGTTTCCGACCAGACGGAGGAACCCATTATCCACGAGATCCTGCCCGATTCTCTCCGAATAGGTGATGCTAGTTCCGTTCAGGTGCTTCTGAGTGTATTCCACAATATCCGCACCGGTCGACGTGTTCTGATATGTGCCGATGATCGGCACCTTGACCTCGCCAATCTTGATGTTTTCCAGCATATGTGTCAGAAGCCTCTTCAAATCCTCCGGAGGGTAGATCCGATCGCCAATCTCCACCGGCTCCTCCTCCTCCTCCTGTTCTTCTGGCAGGACAATCTTGGGGGTGGGCTTAATTTTCGGACTTGTTTCGGGGGCCTGGAAAGCGAGTTTGTTCTCTTCCTCGAGGTCTTCAACCACACGGCACTTGTTGAAATAGTGGCTTCGGAGTTTCTTGACAAGATCCACCTGTTTCGAATGTTCCTTAATTCGAGCCTGGAGATCATCGTGGGAATTTTGAATTCGAGCCTCGTGCTGATCGCACCAACGCCTGAAGGGGCTAACGACTAGCTCCCGGATGTTCGACGCGATCTTCTGGTGGTTCTTGGATGCCTCGACCATCTCAGTGCGAACTCCCTCGTAAGCCTAGACGAAAAGACCTAATATCAGTATCACCTAGATCAGAACTTTCCGTACGAGTAAAAAGGCACCAACCTTTCTCACGCTTGCCCCGTCATCTTTTCCGAACCCCGTTGGCGTGACCCGATCCACGGTCGGCGCAATATCCCCCAATTTCAGACCGTACTGTTCCTCCGCATCTGCGCGCATAGAAGCAATGGTGATGATCTGCTTGTTCTCGACGGCGCCCTGTTGGAGTTTCCCGTAGAGCACCCCCAGACCGGTGGCGTAGTCGGGGGTCCAGAACGAATCCGCGAAACCAGGCATATTGAAGAAAGAACCAAACAAGCCGACGTCAACGGAAGATTGCTTGGTATCGGCTTGGAGCGATGCGCGACCAAGCTGAGAGCGAGATTGAACCTGAGGAGAAACGGCCGGCGTTCGTCACCGACTCTAGGCGACTAGTGTAAACTTTCCGATGAACCACAGAAAACGCCTGTTTGAAGGTAATTGCCGGTGAAAGTGCCTGGAAGAAACGGAGAGAAACCAGCTCTGTTGGCAAGCGCCGGATAAATATCCACCTCTGACGGATGCTATAGTGGCACACAACGGCTGCGAGGAGACATAGGCCCGGTGACGGGTATGCGAGGGCGGCTACAGGAGACCAGTTAGGTGGTGAGGAGAGGAGGGGGGTGAATTGGATGGAAAGCGTGAAACAAGGGAGGCAGAAGAGTAAAAAGCAACAATAAAGCTGAAGTGAGAGAGAGAAGTAGAAGGAGTGTTTTGAAAAAGAAAAAGGTGGTCAAATTGCAACGGGGGTGGGAGGTGGAGGAAGAAGTTAGTTTAGTTGCAGTATGAGACACTCAGACGGATGACAACAGGGGAGACTGGATCTTAGGTTCAGGTTGGCCGAGATCTTTTGGAAAGGAAAAGCAAGCAACTTTCCACTTTCTCGCCCGGCTTCTTCTTGGGCTTCTCCGTCATGCGTAATTTACGCCTTACCGACCTGAAACTAGACCGTTGGCGCCTCAGCCATCACGTGTGGTTGCCGGGTGGCTATTTTTGGGGGCGCCGTGAAATATTACCGATATTACAGAGATTACAGCACTTGTCTTAGATTGATTCCCCCCAACCACGCCTGATGTTTCCTAGTCTTTAGGGCTGGTGGGAATTTTTTGGAGGACCCATCGCGCAGCACCGGTAACCCAAAATAATGGGAAGAGGAAAAGAGCCGAACTCTCAGATCATTTCCCAAGAAGGAAGGCTCTGAAGACGATTGCTACCACTAGACACAAAGAAGGGGAACTGGTGGTCGACAGGCGTTAGTAATCTGGCACATCTTCACCCACTGATCTTCCCCCTATATGACTGACTAGTATGTACAGACAGCGTAGAGACGCTGTCAATACTTCAAGTAAGGTATTATTTACGTGGCTGGAGTTGGTTGCTGCTGACTCGTTGTTGTTGTTCTCCAGATGCAAACACGCCAAGCCCGGAGACTGTGCCAGCAGCAGATCCAAAACACGGCATTGCCGAACAGCTACTGTCATGTTGCTTTTTTGGCACCACGCAGTTGACATGCTTCTATTCTTAGGGTCTGAATCATTTACATCTAAACACGGAAGTCCATACAGTTGATCTCAATTTGTTCATTGTCAACATACTTTCCTTCACTACTAAGCAGCGTCGACTGTCTTCGTCGTCGAGTGAACTTTCTCATTTAGTGAAGAACATTCATTCGCCATCCCGATGCATCGGCTCAGCGCTGATCAATATGCTACCTAAGGAACATAAACTGAAGAGGGAGGCATGATCATTATCATACATTATTCAAAGCGCAAAAAGGGGATATGGATGGAAGAAAGCGCAGCCCAAGCATGAAACAAGCCTTAACACCTTTGAAATGTGACCCAACCCAGCTTTAGCAGAAGAATTTCCACACCTTCTTCCACGCAGGCCAGGCCGCCTGTTCTGCCTTTTCTTCTTCGATGAGCGCTTGGATGTCGAGATCGCGACGACCGGTGTGGAGATCCATGTCCTTGGCCCGGATGAAGGGGGTCTTGAACCAAAGCTTGTAGGGGATGTAGAAGGCCAACACAACCGGCGCAGCAAGGTAGTCGGAGAAGAAGTTGGAAACTAATGCCGAAGCCGACATTTCACTATATCCGCTAGGCGCAAAGCCAACCCAAAACTGAGCAATCAGAACGAGGCAGTTGAAGATGAGTCCGATCCAGGAACCAATCACACCAGGCTGGGACGTGAAAGCCAGCTCGTCGAGGCTGTGCCCTTGCAGTTTCCAGGCGCGACGGAAGCGAATGTGACACAGGCAGATTGACCCCCAGGTGAAGATGGAGGAGAGACCCGAGATGGCCATCATCCATGTGAAGGCTTCATCCTCCTTGTCGGAAGCGGCCAGGAACCCAAGCAAACCAAACGCCGAGGCAACGATGAGAGCCGGAAGAGGCCGGCCCTTGCGATCGATGTAGGCGAAAATTTTTGGGGCCTGCTGTTGCTCGGCCAGAGCCGCCAGAGTTCTCGAAGAGCCGTAGACAGCTGCATTGCCGACGGAGAGCACAGCAATCATGATGACAACGTTCATCACCGAAGGCAATCCAGAAATTCCCGCGTTCACAATGGAGATGACGAACGGAGACGCTTTGGCATCGGCGCTAGATGAACCATCGAGGAGTCTGGAATCGGTGTAGGGGACAAGGAGGCCGACCAAGGTAAGAGACACGATGTAGAAGAGGGTGATGCGCCAGAACACCTGCTTGACGGCGGTCGGGAGCGATTTCCTAGGATTAGCGGTCTCTGCGGCGGCAAGGCCAACCAGCTCCGTACCAGCAAACGCAAATGCAGCATTCACAAAAACACTGCAAAGACCCTTGAAGCCATCGTGGAAGGCACCTGGATCGTGCCAGTATCTTCCACCAATGTATCCACCATGGGGCCCACCGCCACAAGTCAGGATGATACCGAGAATACTGTATGAGGTCAGTCAACCCTCATCGCATACTAATGTTTGAGGGGGCAGATCCAATAGACTCACATGAAGCCAACTATGGCGGTGACCTTGATTATGGAGAACACGAACTCTGCTTCACCATAACCTTTAACACCGAACATATTGATACACACAATGACAGTCCAAAAAATAGCGACCCAGGCAGCATTGGAGATGCCCGATTCCCAGTAGTCGACAGTTAACGAGGCGGCGACAATTTCGGTGGGGAGGGTCACGAGCCACTGCAGCAGATAATTCCAACCCATGGCGAAACCCCAAGCGGGATCGATGAACCGGGTGGAATAATGCGAGAACGAACCAGCAACAGGGAAGAGAACGGCCATTTCACCCAGCGCATGCACAGTGCAGTAAAGCATGCAGCCGATCAAAGCATATGCGATCAGGACCGAGGCTGGGCCACCGGCCGCCAGGACCGTTCCAGACCCGACAAAAAGACCAGTACCTAAAGCGCGATGCAGTCAGCAAGGACGAAGCCCGGATGGCGTGAGCGTCGGCATCAAGGGACCATGCATACCAATTGAACCACCAATCGCGATCATCTGAAGGTGGCGACCTTTGAGCTTGCGTGCCAGTGGAGAACTAGCAGTGTTCTGAGCAGCATTTTCGATATCGAAGGTCTTCCCATCTTGACCAGGTTCACGGTGCGACGAGGCACGAGCATTAGGATCTCTCTTGAAACTATCGATAATTCGCTGGCCAAAGCTGCCCTTGGTTGCTTCAGATTCGCCGTAGAGAGGGGGAGCGTCGCCGAACGAGGGCTCCGACTTGGGTTCAATGAAATCCTTCTCCATGGCTGAAGAAGTGGTCTGCAGAATGCGAAGAAATGCAACTATTCACGACGGAGCGAAGAAGGAACCGGGTGTTCACCAAAGCCAGTTCAGAAACCTCAGGGGAAATAAAACTAACGGGCGGGGTGAGGAGAAGGTGAGAGAGTCAGATAGGGAGGAGGAGGGGAACTCCAGAGATGGTGAGTGTGTTGTGTGCAGCCCGTGCAAGTGAAGGGTATCTCAAATCCCAAGATAGTAATGATAAGGAGGGGAGGGCTTTAAGGGAATACTATGAGCACCTCTTGTGGGAAACGGGCGGCAGGAGTTACTTATTTCTTTTCCGTAGAGAAGCGGAATCCGGGAAATGGAAAATTCCCTGAAACATTAAATTATTGCTGGTCAGGATGCAGGGGTTTTTTTTTATTTTTTTTTTATTTAAATAAGAACCGGGCGATATAGGTCACAGCAGTAATCCCCGACAGTTCCAATCCACCCATGGGAGTAATTACGGCCCCGATCCACGAGAGGTGGGAAGAACCACTGAACAAGCTCAGCAGACTCGAGTTGCGGGCCTGATATCGGCCACAAATCCATGTGGCCGAGCTAAATGGGCAGGAAGGCCGCAGGATAGTGGAGGCAAATGTAGGTCTGCTGCGACTCGAGCTGGGCCCATGAGTAGCCGGATGCGCTCTGGCTAGTTTTGGAGTACTTTACTTTCTACTGCTATGGGGAAAAAGGCTAAACTGGTGGTTGCGCGACAAATAGAGGGGGAACCAATCGGTGAAAGCGTCCAAGTTGACCATGGCCCCGGGGGATCCCTCGAGTACCACCTCATTAATTGATTAAGAGCAAAATAAGATTCTCACTGGATCTGATTGGTGGTTCTGCAAGGTATTATTAACTGTTACTCTTTGCTTTAGGGATGATTATTACACCCTACACCAACTAAACGCCTCCCAAGATAACTGGTTATCGGGGGATTCACTACTGCCACTGATAAGCAAGACCAAGCCACCCTCTCCCTCTCCTCTCCTCTCTGCTTTAGGCTCCCGGCACTGCGTCTTACGATGGGCATGTTGTAACCGCTTCTGGATCCACTTGGATTTTATTCAGAGAAAATTATTACTGCTAGACCGTCCAGGAGAATTTTATCATTTAGTTGTACAAGGGCAAAAAGTGATGAAAAATGATGAAGCAGTGCTTTCATCATCTACTCCAAGTTGACTGATGGCGCACAATGCAGTCATACAGCAGACACTGACGAGGAAATCCAGCCTGACCCGGGGAAATAATAATGGAATTGAAATCACCTCATCATCAGTGACGGAAGAAGGTAGCATTTTCATGATTTAAGGTTTCCACGCCACTAAGCTCGTTTATTTCCGAACCAATACCACTGTCTACTACCCAGTAGGTTAATCGTGTGATTCCAAAGCGACAAAGCAGAAGATGGGTATTATTTTCCTGCCATCATGGTTCATGGTTCATAATCATACTAACCCTGTGTATGAGCTGAGTTTCAGGGATGTGGTGATACCCAGTAGGACTGCTATCTGCTATCTATCGGGCTATCTTGGCTTCCTGCGGTCCATGGACCCCAGGGTTCCGTTCTGGGGTGGAGACCCGCCCCAAACAAATCCACCCTTATCTCCGGTGGTCATAGTAGTGTCACTTTGTACCTCACCTTATCTCTGCTTCTTCCCCAGCTAACCGTTTCCCTACCTTACTTATCTTATTATCATGGCACCTTCCCACCCCCCTGGTAGTGTCTCATCGGGGGGCCAAAACCACGTACATAATAATTCGTAGTCAATCTTTGCTTCTTTTCACTTTTTATTTCAATCTGATTGCGCTATTCTACTCCAGAGTATCAGATATCTGCTTGGCATCCATGTACACTGCATGGAAGGTAGTAGTCTATCCTCTTAGCATTTCGTATTATCCCACAGTAGGAATCCGTCCGCTGCCGCCTATCATAATCCACGTGTCCCGCCTCTGTCCGAATTATGACAAGTTAGTCCTTACTAGTACTATCTAAGCTAACGCGTAACCTACAGGGGAAATTATCTACACTACTACGAACAACTCTCCTGCAACATATGCTTTAACTAAGGTGAATTAGACCTCGTAGGAAATACCCCCCCTCCCCCCTCCCCCCTTCTTCTCCTGCTTCTAGTACAAAAAGGGGCCTTGCGAGAATTAAAAGAGCCCTCCAAAGTACTAGGAAGAAGCGTAACGGGCTGGCAGGCGCAGGCCAAAACTAAATCATCTCCGCACCCACAGAATTGACGCGGCCGGGGTTGGGACCAATCAGGCCGCGCATGCAGGGATGTTGATAAGCCCTCGCTGTGGTCGGTTCGATGAGTTCATTTTCTGCCTATCAAGACATTATCCACTCCCCCAATAGCCTCCCTAATAGTAGTCTACTCCGTCGTTGTCCGTCGCTACTCCCTACGTGATCAACAAGTGCAATATCCATATAGAGCCACTATGTTATACAGCCGCGCTCAGGTACATCACTCCTGATGCCTGTGTCATGATGGCGCAAATTAAGAACAAGGTAACGAAATATACAGAGCCACTGACGGTGAGTGCAGTAAGTACTCGGGAGTTCATCTCGCACACCTCGACGAAGCAAAGGTCACTATAGTAATTACTAGTTGTGCCACCTCTTGCCACCCTTTACCAACTTCTTTTTTCTTTTTTCCACATCATGATGCTTTGTATTCCTGTTCCTCAAGGATCCTGAAGGAACGTCCGGTCATTAGATATGACTGGCTACCACCCCTTGCTTATTCCAGACCTGGCTGAATTCTGGAACGTCGTCCTGTCATTTGGCTTCGGTTCTCCTGATCGATCGGGCCTCTAAGCTTTTGCACTACACAATTACCACCCGCTCGTTCGTCCCGTCGCGTCGCTGCTAGTAGCAGGGGAGGAGGGACTGAACCCATGGAAGACCGATAGAAGCTAGTTGGAGTTTCTTTCGGCGCGATAGCCCGACGAGTCCTGCAAGGCTAAGCCCACGCCTCCTCCCTCGAGGAACGTTGAATCAGGATGTCCGAGTTGCTGCTTAGTCTATCCTTTTCCTACAAAGTCCTTCAATCAGGATTCCAGTCCACTAATTAGTGGCAAGGTCGGATATCGCCGGCTCGTATAAGCCCCATCCGTGGTTCGTAGTCAGGTCTTCCTTTTACGCCAAGGGGTTTGTTTATTTGCCTCTTGCGGAGCTTCTTTTTTCTTTTGTTCGTTGATTTTGCCTCTTGAGTGGTGCCATCCATTTCCAGAGAGAGAATCAATCTATGGCTCAGGTCTTCACATGACATGTCAGACACCGATGGCAATATTGGGAATAGCTTCGGGCAAAGTACAGCCGTGTGTGCCATGTGGCCATGTGAAATGTGGTGCTACTGTGCTTTCGAAGCTGCATGTGGTAGTCTGACGCCTGAGCCGCTGCTCCGTTCGAGCTATCGCTCTGGTTGCTGCGAATGCTCCGACATGCAGCCCTGCCATGGTAGTTTCATAACAGGGTGTGTTATACTACGGAACTCCCTTCTCAGAGTTGTGAGCTGTTCAGTGTGGAAAGGATTTATGATCAACATGCCCATCGCAAGGCTAGGAAAAGCAAAAACCGCAGCACATCTTTATAGTCAGCTGAAGAGACTCGAGAGATGAGTACAACATATTATCCAGGACATGCATATCAGCACTTGTAAAGAAGCGGAGAATCTCTACTACTAGCACGAACAATCTGTGCCTCCGCCCAGAAGTACTGTGTACTCACACACCGGCCCGGTGGTGCCAGTCCGAGCAAAAGATCTACAACGTTTTGTTTGGTCAAGCGACTTGCAGCTGCCAGCAAATGAAGCGCTGGGGTTGCCCAGCTGTGCGACCGGTCCGGTTACGTGCAGGAAGAGCTTACTGGAGACAGAGCCAGCTAGCTGGAATGGAGCCTAGCGCTGATACCGAGGTCAACGTTCGAATTACTGATCGAAGAATAGAATCAGGCTGTGCTAGCTCTAGACTAGGTCTATGCGCTTTTGCTCTGTTGTTTTAAAAATGCCCCTCACTGCATGGGTAACGAATCCAGCCAGATATTGATGGAGTTATTACTACTGTGTAGGCTGTTATCCAGGGGGATAATCACGCCGCATAACTCTACGAATGCATCTAGAATCAACAAGAACGGAATGAACATACATATACAAAAGTCCCAGCTCAATACTAACCAAAGTACTCTCTCTCTCTCTCCTTTCTGTTCCCGAAACAGTGAGTAGTACGTAGTAAGTAGTATCCCGGCCCTCGGCAGAACCAAGCAAGAAACCCCCAAACCCCGCAAACCACCCTCATCCAGCCGACACTAAACAAAAACCCCATAATTTACACCTCGCAAAAGCAAAAACAAAAAAAAAAGATTAAGAAAAGTAGTATAGTATTTACGTAACATCCATATCCATCCCCATCACCAAACCACGGCTCAAATCCAACGCGAATAAGTCCGACAACTCACAAACATACGTTGTTGTATGTAAGTAGTAAATTAAAGTTATATGAGGTGTATAAACTTCTCAGCTGACTTGACACCGCCCACTTTTATTAGTTTCTCATTTTTGCGGGGAAAAGAATCTGTTACATAACAGATTCATTTCCATTCCCGCTTTCTTCAGTCTTGAGCCTTCGACCCCCGCAATTACCTGTCATGTCCCATGTAAGATTATGTATGTTACCCCGACATTAATCTGACAGCCTTGGGTCTGGGGGTTGGGGAAAGTCTGGGGTAGACTAATTACTTTGGTAGGTTGGGTTGATGCGACGCTGGCGGGTTTTATTTGGGATTGTGGTGGTGGTCGTGTGGGGTTGGAGTCGGGTGGGGTTTGGGTTTGGTTTTGGAGGGATACATTCTGGAAGCTAGTAAAGAGGGACTGAAGGTCGAGTATAATGCCTATCTAGGCACTACTACTCATTTCATCTAGTAGTGAATAGCTAATTAGGTGGCTGTTATTTGCTGCCGAGGTAAGAGAAGAAGTACCGCGGCATATTTAGGTTTAGAGCTGCTACTTCACTTTAAGTTCTTGCTCTTCGGCGAGTTGTCTACGTCACTACTGTTAGCCTGTTGTGTACAGTACATAGTGAATTGGCAAATGTAGTACAGACCTACCTCATATTGCATAGCCATTGCTATACAGCATTTTTATACGCTGTTGTTCTGAATAGGAAAGTTGTCGTGAGGGTGTATTCTATTGGAGATATCATGGATAGGAGTTTTACTTGTGCGCTTGTTCCTTACTGAAAGAGGCTCATTCTGTAGTAGAAGTAGTATGGGGTATGTGGCTTCTTTAGGTGGTAGTTTAAAACTTATGCGTACTAGTATGTGTTTTCTTTTCCATTGACCCCTGCACGATGATATATTTGGTGTTTGGTCCAGGCGCCCCTGACCTGTACCTGCGTGAGGTTGCTTGCAGCATAAGCTATGTTGCATAGGGCGGTACCTGAGCATGTAGTCTCGGGGTGTAAGTAAGTACGGTAATATGTGGCGATATATGAATGATTCTGGATGGAGTAATGCTTCTTCCACGTGATGTGTAATCCTGATCTTGTTAGGATGAGGAACAGTATCAACGGCTCGATTTCAGCAAGAATGTATGAAGGAAACTACTATGTTATGTTGGAACAACTACATCATGTTGCATCTATAGATCTCAACGCCTTACTAGCCAAGGACTCGGTGTCAGAAGTAAACTCCATCATTACTACTGTCTATCTCAATCATGAGCGTTCATTCTATTACCATTTTGACATATCAAAGAAGAAGAATCGTGGATATCATGACCTAAGAGCTACCGACGGGTCCCTCACCACCGGGGATCAACTGAATAATAACTAGTGTCAGTCTGGAGCATAATCAGTAACACAGGGGTATGACTGCAGACATACCATGCAGACGTTGTTTCCGTTCAACAGAATCTTGGGAAGCTTCACTTGAGAGCCCGAGTAATCGCTATCGCATGTTTAGTAAGATTTCTTGCTTCACACATAGGATAATGGCTAAGAAAAGAAGAGCCCCAGAGATAGGAGATCTCCATCCAGATAGCAGATAAGGTGACTTACAACTCAGTCACGTCTTCCAGAACCATGTCTGCAGCAGGTCAGTTCACGCACATCGTACACCACGACAGGAGAAATACTTACTGACGTAGTCATCGAATCCAAGCAGCGTTCCGGCGAATTCTGAATGCATGTTAGCTATCTAGCTTATCGTCTGCCCCTCCCCCGCAGGGAGATGTTCATGCAGACCTTTGTCGTTCTTCATGATGACCCATATCCTGGATCCGACACACTTGTCGATCAATTCTGTCGCGCATGTTAGTAAGCAGATCATCACAAGTACGCCATGTATACACGGCTTCTGACAGGGTCATTTACCAAGAGGAAGAAGTTGTGACGCCATTGTGGATTGATTAGGTTATTAAGCAGCTACTTTCAACTCAGCATATATCCC
Organism: Aspergillus neoniger CBS 115656; assembly: GCF_003184625.1. Taxonomy (NCBI): domain Eukaryota; kingdom Fungi; phylum Ascomycota; class Eurotiomycetes; order Eurotiales; family Aspergillaceae; genus Aspergillus; species Aspergillus neoniger. The sequence continues at coordinate 167,400 of NW_020291177.1, read as the reverse complement.
TCAAGACACACAATCTAAGTCCATAGACGACTTACTGTTTTTCTTCTAGGTGGAAACAGGAGCCCCTTGCCTAGATCTAATATAGAAAATGAAGCGGGCGGACTGACGAACGGATGCTGGAATGATTCCATCCACACAATCTTGGCGGGCCCCGGTGGCAGAGTTTATCCGGCCCGGATGGCTTCCCCCAATCAGATCTACAATCCCGCTCCGCTTCATCGGGGTGATTTTCAGGTACGCCCTGTCGCGTTGTCGGTTTCAAGGCTGCTGAAATTCAACATGATGTATTAATTGAGCAGACTGTTATGGTTCTATATTCGTATTATGGACTTCTTCCAGTTAGTGTGCTTTGCGTGACTTGTAAGACTTGACGCGATTTATAAAGACCGGTGGCGGTGATAGAAGCCGGCGGCAAGCGTCACTTCATAACTAGTTCTTTTGATCTGGTCTACTATGGCTCTCCGCGAAGCAGCTATGTCTCGGTATTTCTACCCTATTTCATGACTGAACAAATGCTCATGTTTATTCTAGCTCGGCCAATGGATATAAGTGCATACGCACTCTGCAAAACCAGGCTGCCATGACAGCCACTCGCTCAAGGTTGCTGCGCAGGCCGTACGCCTTGATTCAGCATATGGCGCTGAATGGCTCAATAAGCAGGCTGTACTCTGCTCTGAACAGAAGTAGCTGCTTTCCACGTTCCAGCTCGAGAAAAGATGAGAGACACGCTTCACAGAGCCTACCTGAAATAAGGCATCTCTCTTCCAGGGTCGACAGTCGGTCCTGCGAACTTAAACCTCGGCCTTCACAGGCCAGCGACACGACACTTTGCAATCAGACTTCTCCATATACGTGTCGCCAAAATGCCGTTTCTCATAGCCACAGACATATAACCTATCCATGTACAGCACAAGAAAGATGCTATAGCTCGAATACAGTCCCGCGACCAATGATTGAGCATATAATCGACAGTAAAGACGTCGGAGAACTCCAGACATCAGAATCACCAGTATTACTAGCCAAGTCAGAAACACTGAGTGCAAGCAACAATGACATAGACGAGCCTGCCTCAGAAAACCACCCAGCAGGAGAGTCAAAACCAGTCCTCACACCCGCCGAGGACCTCCCAACACCCAAGTTCTGGAGCCACACCATGCTCAAAAGCCCCGAAGGCAAAAACATCATCGTCCATTACTGCAAAACACTCAAAAGCAGCGAAGATGTCGCGCAACTCTTCCTGAACGACAAGATCCTCGGCTTCGATATGGAATGGAAAGCGCAGGCCTCCGCCTGGAACAGCATCCAAGACAACGTATCTCTAATCCAAGTCGCGAACAGAGAGCGAATTGCTCTCTTCCACGTCGCCCTCTTCAGACCAGGCAAAAAGCTCAGCGACCTCGTCCCTCCATCTCTCAAACAAATCATCGAATCTCCAGACATCACGAAGCTCGGAGTATCAATCAAAGCAGACTGCACGCGTCTCCGCAAGTACCTCAAGATCGACGCGCACGGGATCTTCGAGCTTAGCCATCTCCATAAACTGGTCAAATACTGTCAGAGTAACCCGAAACTCATTAACAAACGACCTGTCAATCTCAGTGAGCAGGTGGAGGAGCACCTGGGGCTTCCGTTAGAAAAAGCGGAAGATGTGAGGTGCAGTGATTGGACGGTCTCTTTGAGTTATCGTCAGGTGCAATGTAAGTTCTCTTCGTGTACCCCTCGTGCCGACACATGAATAACGCGTGTATGTGTAGATGCTGCATCTGATTCGTATGCTTGTATCTGCTTGTTCGATACTATGGATGCAAAGCGGAAGGCCCTCGACCCTCGACCACCTTTACCTGCTCATGCGGATTTGGATCTGCCTATTCGTATTGTGCAGGAGCCGACCACGACGATGGTCCCCGATGATGTCGAGGTGGTTAAGCCTTAGTGGATTGCTTGAGATAGAGCGACGATACAGTGGTTTCCACAGCATATGCCTACTCCCGCGAGGAAACAGGTTAGTTGCTAACTAGCTTATGCATAGAGCGACTTGATATATTCTCTGTGGTTGAAATGACTAGATTTCAGGGCCATAAATCTCGCATATTGGATCTATATAGATCTCAGAGCTAGAACATGATATGATACCCATGCTAGAATCAATATATACAACAGTTTCATCAGAAACTAAATAGAAAGTCAAGTCATTTACAATCGAGACTGCCAAATAATTGCCTCTAGAATGAATGGGGTATAATTACAGACAAGAAAGCATGATACAGTCAGTCATGTATATAAACAGCGCTGTAAAGTCATAAAACCATCAAAATCATCCTCTCAAGGGCAGCACTTTCGACAAGAGCACTTCCTGTCGACAAAGCGGGCACTCCGGCTTCTCCCGTACCCAGTCCCGCACACACGTCCAACAAAAGACATGTCCACAGGTCGTGACACTCGGATCTTTGAACAACTCCAGACAGAGCGTACATTTGCGCTGCTGTCCTTCAGGGATCCAGGGGATCGCATGGGAGTCTTCCGAGAAATCGTACCGGGCAGCAGAAGCCGGAAGGAGAGGAAGCGAGGAGGGGTTTTCAAGTGACGGTATCAAGGAGCTCCCATACTGTTTCATATCACCATCTGCTTCAAGTCCACTATCTTCATTCCCCTGTTCTAGGTCGGTCCCAACCTTCTTGATATGCAGGATGCCCTGAACAGCGATCTGCAAGACAAGCAGCACACCCAGGACTTCATAACCGACCCGTTGTTCACCCTCCTCTACCTTTTTCGTGAAGACATACCGCAGGCCCGAGAACCGCTTCGAGAGATGATAGTAAGCGCCCGTGAAATAGAACGTTGCGATGCTAACGGCGTATATGGGTGACAGCGACGTGATGGAGTCCAGATGCTCGAGGATGTATTTCTGGATCCGGAGTTTTGTGAAGAAGGATGGTTTCTTAGACGACTTGTTATCCTTGGCTTGCTCCACTGCTGTCTTCTTGGCTTGAGATGCTTTGAAATGTTGTCGAGCGATACTGCGTTCCAGCTTCGATCGCAGTCGTTGTCGGAAAGCGGGGAGAATTCGCTGCAGCGTCCAGGGCAGCAGGATACTGCTGAGGATGTACCCGGCTCGTCTGGGGAGAGAAGGGAGCTGAAGGGTGTCGTCTTCTAGTTGGACCAAGTCGCAGTATTCTTCTCCTAGGGTTCGGTTTCCGATGAAGGTGGTCAAGGCAAAGTAGAGGATCTCGGTTAGGTGTTTGATGGCATCGGAGTGGGTGTGTGCATAGCGAGCTCCGCGAAGAGAGCGAACAATTGAATGGGCTTGGCTTGTCAAGCTCCCTGTCATGAAAACATCCTTTTCATGCGACCGAATGATGTCTGGGGAGGTAGCGAAAGGGTAGAAATGGGCCGAGGGAGAGACGGACGGTGTCGGAGCGGAGGTAGTTAGGGAGAGATCTTCGTCGGCCATTGTGAGGGAAGTGGGAGAGTGCGAGAGGTGGTGATTGAGAGAAAGAAGAAGAAGACAATATGGGAGAGAGCTATTCCCTCGCTGAGGCAGCTATCATGGCAGGAAGAATTGAAGAAAGAGAGGGAGAGATAAGGCGCGTGGGATTGTATAGCAGCGCCGGCATGCAACAGCGGATCCCCGAAAGGCGGAGGAGCAACGCCAGTGCCTCGGTAATACTCACGTGATGCTCTAGACAACCGCAACGTGACCCCTATCACATGACTCAGCTCACGTGCTAAGGGTCAAGTCCCAAAGAGGCCAGGCTAGACCCAAAGCGGGACCAGTGCGCGTCGTTACAAGCCGGAAAGCCGCGCGGAGCCGCTGGGCCCCGTCCAAAGTGGAAAGCCGACCTGAAACCGGCGGTCCCTGAGCTTCTTCACTTCCCGCTGCTTAAACTGCTTCGCTGGTCATGATTTGAGTGCCCTTTGTGGTCGTCAAACCTCACCCCGAGTCGCTCCTTGAACTTCCCCCCCCTCCAACCCCCCTCCTCCCCCTTTGCCTGATCAGTCACTGTCGCTACATACTCTTCACTACTGGCTCCGTGCCTCGAGCCTCCCTCGAGTCACTTCCGAATCTCCCTCTCGGTCTCCCTCTGGTGCTGAATTCCCGGCGCCGCCGTCTCTTCAATGGAATATGGGTGTCGATCAACATGCTCAATTGGATCGCTTCAGTCTCTTCCTCCCCTTCCCCTATCGCGTGGCGGTGATACTGCTGGCTGGTATGCTACCCCCTTGGATGATCGCCCCCCTCCTCTAATCCCCGGCATTTCATTTAGCTGACATTTCGTTATCGATAGGTTTCTGGGGTTGGGGTGCTAATCTGCAGTACCTCCTAAAGGCCAATATTGTGGGTGATGCCCCTCCCTCTTCCTCTTCATCCTCCTTCCTTTCACCTTCTTTTGTCTATAGTTATATACATTCGCTGACTGGCTTCTTCTTAGGATGTCCCTGCCCTCATTAAATACCCTGCCCGACAATCCTCCAGTCAACGCCCGCATTATGCCTCGACATACCAGCTGGCCACTCTCCTGACCATCCCGCTCGTCGTCTCCCTCCTTATCTTCTGGCCCGCCACCCATGGCTCCGCAGAACGCGTCGAAGCGGTGGAATTCATTCCGCAATCATACTTCTTCATAGGACTGTTTATTCTCATCCTGCCCTTCTACCGGATCGCGCGCTCGGGCCGATATCGGTTCTTCATGACCCTGAAGCGCATCAGTCTTGGAGGTCTGGCGGAAGCACAAGATGGCAAATTCGGGGATATTCTGCTGGCAGATGCTCTGACAAGCTATTCGAGAGTCCTCGCGGACTTGGTTGTTACCTTCTGCATGTTCTTTACCACGGACGTCTCCAGCACGTCCAAACCTACCCGCAAGTGTCGCACGAACGATTACGTTGTTCCCTTGATCATCGCTTTTCCCAGTATCATTCGACTTCGTCAATGTCTCATCGAATACTTGCGTGTGCGTCGGGCTACCCAGCGTAGTCAAGTCGCAGGCAGCCAGGGTGGCCAACACTTGGCTAACGCCCTGAAGTACGCCACCGCGTTCCCGGTCATCATCCTGGCAGCCAAATTAAAGAACTACAACCCTCTAGACTTTTACGGCTACAGTGAGATGAGCCTTTCACGGCTCTTGTACGTGCTCGACTTCTCTTTCCTGCCTTTTGCAAATAGCTCTGTCTAACCGCGCTTCCTCTGTTACAGGTTTTTCTTTACATTCATCAACTCCGCATACTCCTTCTACTGGGATATCACCAAGGATTGGGATTTGACCCTCTTCTCTTCGGCACGCCACAGCCACGAACACCCATACGGACTGCGCCGCCATCGCTACTTCGCCAACCGACAATACTACCTCGCGATCATCATTGATCTGGCCATCCGTTTCTCCTGGCTCTCTAGATACGTGCCCGGATTTGTCTGGATGAGTGAGACCGAGTTTGGAATTTTCGTACTCATGTTCTCTGAGATTGCCCGTCGTTGGATGTGGGTTTTCCTCCGCGTCGAGGCCGAGTGGAGTAAGTCACCCATCCATCACACAAGCACGTTACCGTGGCACCTTCAACTGACTCGTGGCACCGAAAACAGTCCGAAACAGCCGCGGTCCTGCCCCCGACGATATTCTCCTTGGCGAGTTCGGCGGCAAATTGGACGCAGACTGAACTTATACAACCTTGCCGCATCTTTCTAGACAAGGCTTCTCTCCCATTCTCTATAAACTGACATGACTTTTCTGTATCCAACATTGTAGCCAGCATTCATCGTTATTGTGATTACGTATGTAAGAACATATTTCTTCCTTCTGCCTTTTATCTCTTGCCTTCCACCCTTTTCTTGGCTTGGCTTGGTGCGTCTAGAGCCCATCCGGCCCGTTCACTTTTTTCAAACTTGATTTGATTTGGATTGGCTTGGTTCCGTTCCTCTTACTATACACTTGTCGGTTCTATACACCCACACACCTATATTTACTTTCCCCTTCTCTTCTTCTTTTTTTTTTTTTTTTCATTCTTCTACTGGGAGGCGGAGAGGCGTCTGTATCATATTATATTGGGCAGGAAGCTAAGGGAAAGGGAGTGTTGCGGAGCAGTTCTTGTGTTGTTTCGTATACGCTAAAACGTATAGTATAAATCCTCAGTCTGTTTTGTTTCTTTTCTTCATTTCCTATATCTTTTACTCCCTTTTTTTTTTTTTCTTCTTTGCCACTCTCTCTTCGGGTTCCTTTCATTCCTTTCGTTGTAGTAGCTTTTCTCTTCCATTATTTATTGGGTACCTAGTACCACTCATTTTGGTACTGTTTGGGGGTTGAGGAAAGACTGCGGGTTGGTCATAGTGCTGGATAGTATGATAATCGGGGCTGTCGTGGACAGTGCACTCGCTCTAATTGGTAACTAATACTAATGGTGATTATTAATAAGATGCTTGCTTTTCTTTCGCTAATGGAGGTAGTTACAGTAATAGCATGGACGCTGAATGGAAGGAATAACTTAAGTAATGATAGAAAGGTAGAACAATAAATCACTAGATAAATGCTCGTTGATCGTGAAAGGGGCTTAGCTGACATAATAGAATATGATAGAATAAAATATACAATAGAGTAATAAACATATAAGTAGGAAAAGAAGTTCAAGATAAGAGATCTGTATAACGGAAGAGATGCGAAATATACAACACGGTAAAGGAGATAATGGAAAATGAAGAAAATGAGAAATCGTCGCTCGTACAACAGCATCGATAGGTCATATCAATGTCTGTTCTGAGGCGTATTGTGGTTATCGAACAAATCTTCCAGATATGCACTTGGTGTGCGACCCTGAGGAGGGGAGGAGAGATTCACGCTGCTGGTAGAAGGGCCTTCTGCGCGGGACCGTCTGGCACTACGACGGGGCGTCGTGTCCTGTTCGTTGGCTGCTGGGGGTAGGCCTGGTGATTCAGGAGGGCTAGGGGCTGTTTTGGCCCTCGTATAACCCTGCGACTGTGGTCCCATGCCTGGTAGATCAGCCGCCGAGAAGCGTGCTTCGTGAGTCCGAGGAGGCGCTGCACTGCCGGTGTTGTAGTAGCCTGCAGGGAGATAGGCAGACCGCCTGTTACTGCTGCTGCTGCGATGCATTCCGGCGGTGGGCGAAAAGAACAGTGCGCTGTTCGAGCTGGGGGTCTTGGTGGAAGGTGACCTATGGTGTCGGTGGCTGTGACGGTGGTGATGATGCCCTCCACCACCCAGCTTCTCGAGGGTGACACCTGGTCCGGAGCTTGATCTCCTAGAGCGAGATCTTCGCTTCTTGGTGCGAAGCAGTCCTTTGGTTTCGGATGACCGAACCATGGCGGCTTGACGAACCGAACGGTTGACTGACCAGGCTACGAGGGCGCGCCAGGCCAGAATGGCGAATCCAATGGCACCAAGGACAGCTCCGACAACGATGAACAGAGTCCCCTCGGGGATCTTCGACTTCTGCATGTACGGTGCATCGGCTGTGGGGGGAACAGTGACGATGGGATAGCCACTGGTTGAGGAAGAGGAAGAAGAAGAGCTTGAGTCAGTTGACGTGGACGTAGCATCTGTCGTTGAGCTAGACGATGAGTCCGTCGTGGTTGCAGCTGAGGTGGTAGTACTGTCATCTGACGAGGTTGTCGCAGAGTCCGTAGATGAAGATGTGTCCGCCGTTGTGGCGGCAGTGGTAGTAGACTCGTCTGTGGTGGAATCCTGAGCGACTGAAACTTGCGCGACAAAGACAATGATAAACAATAGAAGGAGTATGAATGAAGGCTGGCGGGCCCTTGAGAGGCCCACCGACAGGGCTACCATGGTTGATATAGACTCCTGGGTATCTAAGTATCAGATCGAGGGGTAACGAGAGTTCGTAGAACCAGCAATGACCGGTGCAATTAGAGTTAATGCAAGAGATACAAGTTCATAGTCAAGAGGGATCCGAAATCGTCAGCAAAACAAGAACTGAATCGGATGTCTCTGGTCGTAGATTGATTGCATGGATAGCGGGTGTCTCCAGGCAGGCGGGCGGGACTTAATATCGGTCTCCACCCAAAACAAGAGGGTCAACAAGCGATGGATGCAAGGGTAAGACGGTGATCACCGAGGTAGGGCAGACAGCCAAACGAGGGACTACAGCGACAGCCGCTGTGCGGTTGATCCGTGTCTTGAGGACCCCCCAAAGCGAGCGATGAGCATAAAGAGAGTGGGCAAAGACGAGGTCTTTGACAGCCAAGCGGTGGTTGCCCCGTGCCATCCTCGGCCGGCCTGAGGCTTCCACACTATGGGCCCACGTGATACCCAAGTTATTCTTAGCGGCGAGGTAAGTTCAGGCTATTGGGCCATTCCCTTAATTATTAACTCTAATGTGAGACATTCTAGGATTCGTCATCAATCATGTTCGATGGTTAGATATCTACCTCGACTCCCAAACGATACCTAGTGGGGTGCCACTTTCACTCGTACAATATGATAGATTCCACAAATAAGCAAACGCCGCTTCGCTGATATACAGCCTATTCATAATATAGCAAATTATGCAAAGAAGAAGCAAGACTAATGACACGAATCTGGAAGAACAACCGCTAATCACTGCTGCTTCTTCTGCACAGCGGCCGATGTGTCCTTCTCGAATGCTGCATAGGGAACCTCCAAGCTCAAAAGAGCAGACAGTCCGACATAGAAGATCATCAGGAACACCAGGGTCGCGAGAATTCCCATCCAAATGCCTGTTAACGGTCAGATTATGTCTTGCAGTGGCTTGATTTCGGTCTACATACCGGGTGTAAAGAACTGGTATTCCTGGAAAAGAGTCTTGTTGGACGAAGATTGACTGTCATGAGCAGAGTAGTCGCGCTTGAGGTCCATGTGAAGGGGATCCTGTTCCGCTTGGTAGAAATCGGAACCGGTGTCTTCGAGTTCCCTCGGGGAAGTGACGTAGAGGATCGTGTAGCCCTTGGACTCGGGAAGTCGGTCAATGACGTTGAAGAGCAAGCCATCTGCAAAAACAATAAGCATCTCTCCGGGAGTAGTATAGAGGTTTGGGCCACCAACCGTTGTTCGAAAGCTGCTTCTTCCGATCATGTCCCGCAGGCAGGACAGGCAAGTCAACAACGATGATGCGGGACTCCGCATCGAAGTCGGCAGAGTGAGAATCAGCTATAATCATTTGCTGTCAGTCATGTCCTTCATCTATCGACCACTCAGCCACAAGTGAGCACCTACAGGAAGCGTCGATCAAGGTCGATTCAGCCCCGCACTCCTTCTCGAGCAGCTTCTGGACATCCTTCGCCTCAATCTCGCCCACAACTTCATTCACGATCGTCTTCGTCCGGATGTTCTTGTCCTTCCCCGTCATCTTCCCACCGAGGCGCGGTGCGGATTGGCGAGTAGCGAAGTCGGTGCTGTGCACACCGGGCTGAGAAGCAATAACATAGTAGTCGGAAGGGCAGCCACTCAGCCCCGTGGACAGATCTTCTAAGATAGCGGGAGCAGTCCGCAGCTGTGCCGACGTAGAAGGGATCCTGTAGTAGCTTGTTAGCTGGACACTCTAAGGAAGTCCCGCAATCGAGCAAGTGTCACGCATACTGGGAGGTCGATGCAAGGAAAAAGGGAGAGGTGTCGCGGATTGCGTTCGCCGTCGTCGCTCCCAGAGCGAGCAGCGAGAAGGTTCCCAAACGCATGGTGGTGTGATAGGGGGGTAGCTATCAGACGAGCGGACGGCTATCTAGAGAACCTCCGGGAGGAATGAATGATGATGTTGGAGCCAGGCTGGTGGATTGGCCGACGACGGCTCGGAGGCGGTCGAGCCAACCACCGGCACGGCTTAGCTCGACTTGTCCCCGGCCGTGACGTTCTGGCAATGCGGCCGTTTTGGAAATTTTTCCTGAACTAAAAATCCCCGCCTCAGAGAACAACATCACTTCGTCCATAATTATAGACAATTTATTCTAATTGTCTCATATATAAAATCATGGGGCCAGCAGCAAAAAGGAGAAAGGTGGCCAGCAAAGTCGAAGAAGTTACCTTCGACGCTGCCGATCGCCAGCAGTTTCTCACAGGCTTTCGCAAGCGCAAACAACAACGCATTAAACATGCACAAGAGGTGGCCGAGCAGAAGGCCCGTGAATTGAAGCGTGAGGAGCGTAAAAGGGTACGTCTATTCGCCGGTGATCAGTTTGCTTAATTGCACCGGAACTAATTTTGCTTGCAATTTAGATTCGCGAAGAACGAACCGCAGACTTCCAGCGCGCTATCGAGGAACATAAAAAACAACTCAAGAGACTGAAGGAGGAGGACAGTGAGGAGGACAACTCGAGTTCGGGAAGTGGTGATGAAGACGACCAGGAATGGGAAGGGTTCGAAGAACCCCCAGCCGTGGATTATGAGGCCGAATACATAGACGAAGACAAGTACACGACGGTCACAGTGGAAGAAATGGATCCTTCCAGAGAAGGCCTACTGCGATCGGCAGGCAATGAGTCGGACGACGAGGAAGAGGAGACGGAGACGAAACCTGCACCGGACACCAAATCAAACCCGGCAGGCGAGAAGACGAAAAAGAAGACCGATAACAAACCGAAAAAGAAGAAGAAGAAGTTCCGCTATGAGTCTAAAGAGGAACGCAAGCTTACGAGGGTGAAGGAGCGCGCGGCGAAATCGAGGAAAGCCCAGGCGAGACGAGACCGCTCATGATATCCAGTCCTATACAACACAGCACAGCACATTTATGAACCAGCATTCGGTTGAGAATACAGAAGCCAGAAGGGGGGCGCTCCCAATTAAATATGCTCTATGTACCTTCACAATGACTAATATGGTAAACAATAAAAGGTTAAACAAGGTCACGGGGACGAGCGGAGAGACCGGTTGATGATGCGGATGAAGCCAGCTAGATGACACGACGAAAAAAAGATACAGCTAAAATCCGTCTCCCTGCAGACAGGACATATAGATCAGACTGTGATGTGCAGGAAAAGAAAGCAAAGGTAAAAGTATATTTGGGGAAAAGGCTGAAATCCAGCATCTTCCGGGCCTCGGCGCCATCTCCTTTTTAAACATTGCTGATGGAGACCTCGAGGTCGTGCAGATCCTTCTGCAACTCGGCGTATTTCTTCGCCATCTCCTCGTACTTGCTCTCCCACTGGTCACGGGACGCTTCGAGAGCCTGCACCTTGCGTTCGTAGTGGCCAGCCTTGACGTCGGTTTGGCGGAGCCTAGAGCACGAGCGTAGTCAGTATATGTGTTGCTCCGTTGCGGACTCGTAAGAAAGGAGGTGCGGGGAGGGGGCGGAAATGGAAAATAGACGTACTTCTCGTTGGTCTCCCGGAGGTTCCGGTCAGCGTCCTCGGCCTCTTCTTCCAGAAGTTGCAGACGGCGCTGGAGAGCCTCGTTCTGAGTATCGTGCTGAGCACTCTGGTTGGCAGAATCCTTGGCCTCCTTGAGAGCGGTCTCGAGCTTCTCGACCTCACCCTCCAGAAGCTGGTTCCGGTGGTTGAGGGATGTGATCTCCTGCTCCTTGGCGAGGTTCTCCTGCTCCAGCGTCTTAACCTTGCTCTTGAGCTCCTCAACCTTCTCCTGGGCCTCCTCAGCCTCGAGGCGGAGGTTGTTCATTCTCTAGAATCATGGGGGTCAGCTTTCGGATATTTCCAGTTTATTCACACATTTCTGTTTGTGGTAATGAGGATAGATGGATCATCCTGAGTGATGCGGTGGGAGAAATAAGGATGCATGTGGTGGTGCATGTTGCAGTGCCAGGCAGCTTAGAAGCTACCCCGCCAACAGGGGGAGGGGAAGGGCAAGGAAACTCACCTCCTTGATCTTATCCATGTTGGGCAGTTATTTGCAGTGTAGGAACGGGAAATATGTATGGTAGAAAGTAGATGTTTCGATGAGTTGGGGATGCGGGACGGCTTTCGCTCAGCGATAAACCAGACAGAGATGCAGTAGGGAAGCAAGTAGTCAAAAGGACAAATGGGTTTTGGGTTTAGGGAGAAAGGAAGAGAAGTGGAGGAGGGCCTTTCAGGTAAGGTTGACTTTCTTGCCTGGCCTGGCGGTCAGCCGCGACTAGTGGTTGGGCCCGATCCATTTTTGGTATGGTAGGGGATGCCATCGCCCCCCCTGGATGGGCAGTGCCACAATTGCTGTGGCTGATACTTTACCGTCCCGGTGTTACGGAATACAGTCAGTTGTATTGTCTCCACGGGCAACCGCCACGAAAACATCTCGGTTGCGTGACGCTGCATCTAGAACCATGTCGACAAGCTCCGCTCTCCTTCCTTCAGTGCTGACGCGCCGCTTCCAGCACCTTTAGCTCCGACCTCCAGTATAACCTACGCCAATCGATCTTCGCTCGTTGAATGAGCCGTGTGAATACATAACTGCCACCATGTTGGCTGTACGCGACCAAGAAAACCTGATCCACTCTCACCAGACCGTTGCCGCGTCGAAACCACTCAATCAAGGCGTGAGACATTTGCAACCCAAGACCCCCGGCGCTCGAGTACCAAAAACGCCATTCAAAGTCCCTTTGAAGAATGATGAGAACGATCCGCTGGCTTTTGGGAAGAAAACCGTGAAGGGGGGTAAACAGAAGGATAATATCAACTTGACCACGAAAAATGCCTTCATCACTCCGGCGGGTATGTAATGGAAATCTACGACCATGTTCAAGTCGCATGACTTGATCCTTACTATTCGCTATTCATGAGACTAACACACTTTGCAGCAGATCCTCGTCAGCGTGCCCCTCTTGGCATGAAGACGACAAACGCCAAAGCCAGGGGATTGCAGACGCCAGCACCTGGAGGGACGGTGAAGCCTGACAGGACCATCAAGAGAGGTTCTACGCAGAGAGCGAAGAAATTTGCTCCCTTTGTAGAGCCAAGTCAGCCAGAGGTCCAGGCGAAACCGGTAGAAGATGATGTCCCTGACATTGAGTATATGCCCCCTAAGCCCAAAGGTCAGTAGTCCTTGCGCGGGGTTTTCGCATGTATCAGGGGGTTCGTTGTGTCTGATTGATCGCAGATCTTCCTGATATCCCGGACGATGTCACTTATGATACCACCTTTCCGCAATTCCAGCCGAAAAATCTCGCCCTAGGACTGGAAAGTGTGTATGGTGATAATGACGTTGGCCCCGATGGGCTCACTAAGCGCGAGCGGAAATTCCAAGAAGACTCAGCAGCTTGCGACAGAATGGTTGAGGAAATGATTCGAAAGCAAGTCGAGAGCATTGGCTTCGAGGAAACATACGAGACCGTTCCAATCGAGGAGCCGCCTGCAGCAGACGCTACGCAACGCCGAATTCAAACGCGTTCACGAACGAGAGCGGCCAACAACAAGACGAAACATACCAGCAATATCTCCACCATCCGAGCTCGTGATGCTGCTGCTGCCTTGTCCGGGACACAGCGTTCTGTTCCACGCACCAGACCGGCTGTTTCGGCCAAGCCTAGGGTTACATCTGCCTTGTTCCCGTCTAAGAAACCAAGAGAGCCAACCAACCCGTCGAGTATGCGTCAAACGGCCGCTGCTGCGACTTCCCAAACGACGGTGGGATATAGTAGGGGCCGGGAAGTGTCGACCAAGTTACATGGTAGGACGGCTAGTCCAACAGAGCTGGAGACAGTCCCCCAAGGAATCCTTTCACCCGACACCTATCTGCAGCCCTGCGGGACTCCACCATTGATCGCCGACACGATTGGGCTAGAGTTGGAGAGTGCGGAGGGGCTTCCGACATTTGATGAAGATGAAGAAGCCCAGAACTTTCAATTAACGCTGTGACGTGAGATGTGTGAAGAACCAAGGCGAATACAGAGGTCTACTTCCGGCGTATCATATGGGATTTTATGGGTTTATGTTATTGGTAGTTGAGTGGTGTTCTTTGGTTTCCCGGTCTACTTTTATGTGTCTTTCATGTTTCGTTGCACTCGCCAACGTGTGAGTATTCTTTTCCTGACTGGCAAGAAAACAGCCATGGCAAAAGAAACCTCACGGAGCCAGCGAGATGGAGCAGGGGACTTGAAAGGGGGGCGTTATAGAAAGTTATGATGTATCTATTTACGATGGGGTTACCGTGTTATCCTGTTATGACTTGACGAGTCCCACGGAAGACCCCGGCGTGGGGCTTGTCCCTATTTGAGCATGAAATTGGGCTGTATGATTAATAGCCAGAATATTCGTAATGGACCCTCCGGTAGTGGGTGTTGCCGGCCCTCAAACAGTGGTTCCCTCCCAAGCTAACCGTTTGATGGCTCAATTGATTGAGCTGGTTTAAGGGGCACCTTCACTTGCAACGCCCATGACTAAGCCCACTGGACCAAGCAAAAGGGGCCACGCACCGCAGTTGGGTTTCAGACCCGAGGAAAAGACCAAATGCCAACCTTGGATGGGGAAGTTGAGATCGGTTATAAAGATAGTAACTGGCTAGGAGGTGTCCTGGTCCCCGACCGCGGAACGTGAGAAGGTTGTACCTGTTCTAGGTTGTTTTGCAATCAGCCAAATAAAGGATACTTTTGGCACTTAACACAAGAAAGAGAGAAGAGAGAGAGAGAGAGAGAGCCCCAATATAACTACGTACCAACTACTAATCAATACTACTAACTAATCTATGCGACGCTCACCGCTTGTCCTCCCGGGCGAGACCCAGTTGGACTGGACCACTTCGTCTAGAATCCATCCTTGGAAACTTGTCCAAGCAATCAACACTTCTTCTCCCCAGCCTTACAGCAAAAGCTGCAGCTGCTGCAGGAGTGTTCATGTAGTGGTATTTCAGTTACTTTTTCATCATGTTATCACCCAGATAAATATAACGAATGCCTGTTCAAACCCCTGTAGCATCACTCGATAAAATTAGTAGACCAATTACAGACGAGAGAGAGAGGAAGTTCTCATGTTCTTTGCTTAGGCGCAGTCTTCCGAACCCTGGCGGTTGATCAGTTGCTCAAGCAATAATCCACTCGCTCCCGCCTCACAAGCAATCCTGTTCTTCCCTCTTTTCTCCAATTCCCTCTCCTCTTCCCCTTCTCTTTCTCCTCCCACCTCTCCTCCTCCCTCTCCCTCCCCCTCTCCCTCTCGACAATTCGTCTCCTCCGCCATGACGAATATTCATCCCGAGTCCCCAGAGGACTTCGAGTTCATTGAAACTCCACCCGCCTCCTGCACGACTC
This sequence comes from Aspergillus neoniger CBS 115656, assembly GCF_003184625.1. NCBI lineage: Eukaryota > Fungi > Ascomycota > Eurotiomycetes > Eurotiales > Aspergillaceae > Aspergillus > Aspergillus neoniger. The sequence continues at coordinate 152,259 of NW_020291177.1, read as the reverse complement.
CCGCCGATGATTGCGGTGTGCGGACTACCTCGGTGAGTTAGTTGTAGCACATGAACAGCTCCTGAAGAGCTCCTCTAGGGCTCTTGACACATACTTTTCTGAACAGGAATGGTCAATTCAATTCGCAATGTCAGTAAGCTAATCTTCTCCTGTTTTTACTAGTATCCGGCCATCAAAAATGCCCCCGTCCCCGCGGATTCTCAGGGTAGCGATAGCTTCTCCAACACCCTCCTCTTCGCTCTCCTCATCCTTGTCCCATGGTACCTCGCCCGCCAGATCGGTGGTGGTTTCTACACCACCATCTTCTTCGCCATCTTCACCACCGTCCCCATCCTGATGGGCTTCTGGTCCATCGCCTCTTCCATCTCTCCCCGCAAGAACGAAAAGGCCAAGTATGCTGGTCGCCCCGTCGAGTACTACCTGAACTTCCACAGCGAGCATGATCGTACTGCCTACCGTGGCAAGAGCAAGATTCCCATGGAGGTCTTCTACGAGAAGTACTTCAATGGCGAGGTGGACTTCAAGTGTGATGCCCTGGAGGCTCTGGAGTTCAGACACGACTGGGCCAACTTCCGCTTCACCATGGGTCTCTACAAGCACTTCCTCTTCGGTTTCATCCCTGAGATGCTGATGCACACCCGCTCCCAAGGTACGTGTTTTCTTATGGCATTTGGCACGGTGGTGGGGTTTTCGCGCTGACTTTGAGCTACTTTGGTTAGATGAGGAGCAGGTTCGTGACCACTACGACCGCGGTGACGACTTCTACGCTTGGTTCTTGGGCCCCCGTATGATCTACACTTCCGGTATCATCAGTGACCCCAACAAGGAAGAGACTCTGGAGGAACTGCAGGACAACAAGCTGGCTGTGGTTTGCGAAAAGATTGGCGTTAAGCCCGGTGACACTGTCCTTGATCTCGGTTGTGGCTGGGGTACTCTGGCCAAGTATGCTTCGGTTCACTATGGCGCTCAGGTCACTGGTATCACCTTGGGTCGCAATCAGACCGCTTGGGGTAACAAGGGTCTCCGCAATGCCGGTGTTGATGAGTCTCAGAGCCGTATCCTGTGCCTTGACTACCGTGACGCTCCCCGGGTGGATGGCGGTTACAAGAAGATCACTTGCCTCGAGATGGCCGAGCACGTCGGTGTCCGTCACTTCACTTCCTTCCTCTCTCAGGTCTACGACATGCTGGACGACGATGGTGTCTTCTTCCTGCAGATCGCTGGTCTGCGCAAGTCTTGGCAGTACGAGGATCTCATCTGGGGTCTTTTCATGAACAAATACATCTTCCCTGGCGCTGACGCTAGCACTCCCCTTGGCTTCGTCGTTGACAGACTGGAGGCTGCTGGATTCGAAATCAAGGGCATTGACACTGTTGGTGTTCACTACTCTGCTACTCTCTGGCGCTGGTACCGGAACTGGATGGGCAACCGTGACAAGGTTGAGGCCAAGTACGGCAAGAGATGGTTCAGAGTGAGTTCCAAATTCCCGTTTAGTGTATAAGACACGACGATACTGACATGTAACTACCTTCAGATCTGGGAATACTTCTTGGCTTACTCCACCATCACCTCCCGCCAGGGTGGTGCTACCTGCTGGCAGCTTACCCTCGTTAAGAACATCAACTCCACCCACCGTGTTGAGGGTATCCCCAGCCAGTATGGTCTCAGCGGTGCCCGTGAGGCCGCCATCACCCGTGCCGGCACCGGTGCTGTCCCCAAGGCTCACGTTCCTAACAAGGCTTAAATGTACCCTTACGGCAATTTGCCGGTCGAATAGGCGTCTTGACATAGCCGACAGCCTCTAGCACTGATTTATCGTCCATCTAGAAGGCTGTTGCTCTTTCTAAAACATCGATTCCAGTGAACGAACTGGAAAATCTGGACAGTGGAAGTGAACAGAGGATGACAACGATGTCTCAATTTTTACCTATCTAAGGTATGCCTGAATGAGAGGAGTGGGATTTCTTTTCTCATATGGAAATGGAAATGAACGACACATTACTTTTATGTACAATGTTTCTGACCTATATACTACTTCTTTCCTCTTTCTAGGGGAGGACTGTATGTAATCAATAGCATCCAGAATGAAATCATGTAATAACGAAAAATACCTAGTAGTAGGTGTGTAGCATCTACTATGATGGTTAGTCGATTCGTGGGCGGAACATCCTTTATGCGGAGGAGTGACAGGGGAGGTGCCTCCTTAAATTGCGCAACACAGACGCAAGTTACTAAAGAAACCGACAAGAGCGAAAACATCGATTTTCCATTATGGAGAATCTTGTCCCACTTGCTTGCGCTCCCGCAAGGAACCGCCCCTTTGATGCGCAAAATGACTGCTCTGAAACCCCGGTCCGCTTCAACTGCCAGGCCTGTGTGCGCAAGAAGATCAAGTGCAACCGCGCGGTGCCCAAGTGTGCCAACTGCATCAAGGCCAGGCTCGAGTGTCTCTATCAGCCACCACCGCCACGGCGCAAGAGGAAACGTAGCCGGGGCGAGGAAGATGTACATGAACGTCTGGCACGTTACGAGCGCATCTTGCACGACCACAATCTTCTTCCAATAGCCACTCCCTCGATTACTAGCGGAAGAGACTTGGAGGCCTCAGCAAATAGTATACAGGCACCGACTCCGGGGACAGCGAACTCGCAGGCTGACGCTGCAGCGGATAAATTGCATCCCAACTACGGCAATTCTCGCTACATTGACGATGTTCTGCTCCTCGACGCTGGCGAAGGTGATCTAGGTGAGTTGTCCGAGTCCGAGCAACAAATTCATATTGAAGATGAGCTTGGTCCCGACAAAGCCACTCCAACTGGTCTTCTTGGTGCCCTCGCGGCGCAATCCATCTCGGACGCCAGTATGAGAAGCACGATAAGCCTCACCCACCTTCATCCTAGCTACGAGCATGCGGCCCAGCTCTGGTATGCCTACGTGGAAAACGTCGAGCCTCTTTGCAAGATCCTTCATGTTCCGACAGTCGCTAAGATAGTTGACGGCGTCTCCAAGCACCCAGCGACTGCCTCCAAGAACGATGAATGCTTGCTGTTTGCCATCTATCATTTTGCCGTGTTCTCAATGTCTGACGACGAGTGTTCACGTGGACTCCATGGTTCCAGAGCCCACTTGATGCACAAATATCGGACTGCAGTCACTCAGGCATTGGTAAATGCGTCTTGGCTCAAGACAACCTCGTTGTCGGTTTTACAGGCCTACACTCTCTTTCTTATTTCCTTGCGCACTCAAATCGATTCCCATACCTTCTGGATTTTGACTGGGATTGGAATCCGCCTGGCCCAACGCATAGGACTGCACCGAGACGGCGAGAGCATCGGTTTAACCCCATTTGAGGTCCAGATGCGCCGGCGGCTCTTCTGGCAACTGCTACCCCTGGACAGCTACGCAGGTCAAACCTCCGGCACGGGTATATCCATCTCACCCGGCAGCTGGGATACTAAGCTACCGCTAAACATTAACGATGATCAGATCTTCCCCGGCATGACCGAGCCGCCTCATGATCAACGAGGGGCATCGGAGATGATCTTTTGCTTGGCCCGGATGGAGCTGTCAAATTTCTACACTCGAACCGGGGTCCAGCAGAAAGGAAGCGGGGGAACAATCGAGTTCCGCACCCCAGAGGAGATCGAGCGACTGATCGACGAGGTCGAAGACCTCATCGAGAAGAAGTTCTTACGGTACTGCGACATCTTGAGCCCTTTGCACTTTCTGACTACCGGCGTTATGCGATCCGCCATCAGTGCTGTCCGGTTACGCGCGAGGATGCCGTTGCTCAAGCAAGAAACCATAACCGACACACAGCAGAGACAACTCTGCAGGCTTGCTGAAAAGGTGCTCGACACCAGAAATGCCATGTATAGTAATCCCGCAACCCAGAAGTTTCGCTGGCAGCTGCAAGCGTTTTTCGTGTGGGATTCCCTCCTTTGCATTCTGAGAAGCATTGCAAAGGTTGGGTTTTATTCACCATCGGAGCTCAATGCTGCCTGGAATAGGGTTTCAGAGGTCTACGCGGATTACGAAGCACTGAGTCAGGGCCGAAGGACCTTGTATGCTACCATTGGTAAGGCCGCTTTGAAGGCCTGGCTACTAAATCCGCCGCGTAATCCATCTCCCGAGCCGGGTTTCATTACTACGCTGCGCGCTCAACACAAACCCAAAGGCATCGATCAGCGGGATAGCAGCGTATTCGCTGCCGACCAAGCTACAGATGAAACTTTTTCTTTCGACGAGCTTTTCGACGATATGAGCAGGGCCGACCCAAATGCCTTCAATCTCGACTCGTCCGCCGATTGGCTATTCTGGGACCAAATGTGTGGAGAACCCAGTCTGGGCTGAGAGCAAAGACACCCTTCACTATACGTCTATATATATACTATCTACGGCTCCATTCTTAGTGAGTGCAGGCCCTGAGATTATGCATCTGTAACTTATGCAAGAAATATCATGACCTATGAGCTCTATGACCACATCATCTCATCGTGCCGCTACCCTGCCCGCCCAACGCTGGAACGGCCAGTTGGGGGTGCGTACGGTCATCGATTGAAGATCACCTCGGAGTGCAGGCAGTCATTTGCGTGCTCACTTAACCACAAATTCTACGAATATCCAGTTCTATGGGCCTTTCTATCTCAATGAGAGTCAATCATTCATAGGACGGATCATCAACGAACTATATAAGAGCGATCACGCATTCATGAGGGGAGTCTCTAAGACAATCATCTATGATACATATACTATACCACACATCCATCCAACGACAACTTCCGCCTGGCAATCCAACCCAAGCGGACATCAATTCCACCTCACATGCCACCAAACACTCATCAACCAGAGGCATAGTCAGACATGGCACGCAACCGGGGCCCGAATCTCCAGAAAACAAACGGCCCACCCAATCCGAATACCATAGCCGTGAACGCCAACACACTGGTACCCCAACCATACCCCAGGGCATTATACATATAAGGAGCAAACAGCGGGAATCCAAAGCCGCACAAACTCCTCAGCACAGCACAGGCAGCCAAAGCACTAGCCGCGTAGGTCTGATAACTGTCCACAATATACGTCTGCATGCCCTGCAAGCAGGAGATCGTGCCCATGGTATAGATCAGCGCACCGATATTCGGCATAATCCAATGAGTATGTCCAATGCTCCAACCATACCAGAAAAGCCCAATGATGCTGATCACCGACCCGACAGCCAACGACGGCATTCGAAACTCAGGTTTGCCAACATCATTATTCCGAGCTTTAAGAGCACGATAGAGCCGGTCCACAAGCTTGAGGTTCAAAAACAGCCCAATGAACGACCCAATCGCGATCGACAGATAATTGAGGCCCCCAATCCCAGAGCTCTCATGATATACCTCCGTCCAAATATCCGGGAAAGTCGCAAACATCAAATACGTCACACCAAAGACATACGCGATATAAAGCGCCATACAGAAGACAATCGGCTGAGTCGTGAACATCCGCACCGGCCGCTCAAACGCATGAAGAAGCTTATACCCTAGACTCTCATCTTTCTCCGCGGTATGAAGCTCCTGGTTTCCTGTCTCCTTGGCAAGAGCATCTCGTCTCCGCCGTAGAATCGTCCCCGGATGACACTCCCTCAACCAGAACACCCCAACAATCTGCACCGCGACAGCAGCAGCAGACGTAGCCCAAAACACCCACCGCCAGGTCGAATACTCGGCGATAAATCCTCCGGCTATCGGTCCCACCACGGGGCCCAGTAATGGTCCGAGAGTATACACTCCCATAGCTTTTCCCCGTTCTTCCGCAGCCCACATATCACTGTCCTCAGAAATCAGCTCATCTCGAACCCTTCCACAGACCATAAACAACACCAAACTCAACAAGCCCCCCCTCCCCCATCCCAAAAGAAATAAAAGACTAACCTAATAGCCCCACCCCCAACAGCCAACGGCGCACTCCCCCCCACCCCAGCAAGGAACCTACAAACAAACAAAACCCCCTTATTTCTCGCAAACCCACACCCCAAATTCCACCCCAAATACCACAAATTACTCACCTGCAAGATCCTCACCCGTCCATACACCTCCGACGCAGGCCCAAAGAACACGGGTCCAATAGCATACCCCAAGATAAATATACTCAGGGACAGATATGTCTCGAATTCGGAGTGTATCATGTTCAACGACTGCGCGAGGTCGTTCATTGCTGGGGCGATCATTGAGGAGGAGATGGGCGAGATGAAGACGAAGAGGGAGATGGATAATGTGTTTTTCCATTTGAGGCTTTTGGGCCAGTTTTGGGGGTTGGAGGGGTCGGTGGGGGTGGTCCAGGTTATGAGGTTGGGGGGAATGGATTTGTCTTTGAGGGGTGAGGACTTGGTGGAGTTGGGTGATGCTTCGAGGTCGTGCTTGTCAGGTTCGGTCATTTTTTGTTTGGTGCTTTGGCTTTGCTGCAATTGTTTGTTGATGTTTAGGGTTGGGAATTGTGTATGATGCTATTGTCGTTATATGTTGTGATATATACTTGTATGGATGATGTGTATCAGCCAATCGTAAAGCTGGATTCTGCTTCGGGCCCGGATTGTCTGCTAAGGACCGATGCGGTGGCCAGTAACAGACAGGTATGGATCGGGCCCGAGGTAGGCTGGTTTGGCGAACAATTTCCGATGGATATATTACTGATATCATGCTCTTAATGTTGATTGAATGCTCAAAATGAATGCTGAAGTATGAAGTTTGAATCCATCTAATTCATGGTATATACAAAGTAATAGTGATACTTTCCCTCAAACGCCAGCAACGTGCTATGTATCGTAAATCATACACCTCCCCTATCCCAGATGCATCGCGGAATTCTAAACAAATGTACTCCTCTTTCTCTAATCCATGCGCTTATACAGCTTGGCCTTGCTGGATCCACTGCAGCAGGAGGGGACTGCCGCAGCAGGTTCCGGGTGGAGAGTAGACTTGTTGAAGTTCTGCGACGACTGAGGAACATCCACGGCCGGGTTCTTCGTGAAGAAGCCGTCGGGACGCAGCATCACGCTGATGCGTTCCATGGGCATGACGGGGAAGTCTTCGACGCGGGGGTTGTGGGTGAGGCCGAATGCTAGAATGAGCGTGTTAGCTGAATCATCCTTGATCTCTGTACATGTACAACAAAGGGGGTAGGGAGTGGTAGGACTTACTGTGCCAGAGAACCACGTCTTCGTCCTCAGTAGGGTCATTTCGCTTGGACCAGGTCTCGACGCCAACAGCGCGTCGGCTCTGGTTGGTGAACTCGCCTGCGGCATACAATTCATCGTCTTGGTATCTGGTCACCCAGATGGGCTTGGTGGCGAATTCGGCACGGCCGTAGCCAATGGCTCTCTTGCTCTGGAGGAGCATTTGGCTAGGTGCCGGGTGGAGCTTGTAGGAAATGGGCTTGTAGGTGATGGGGTTGATGACGTTGTCGTTGCGAATCTTGAAGACCCGGTTGCGGTTGATGTCAAGGTCGGCTGAGCCTGCCTTGTCCATGACAGTCTGCTCAGTGGTGTAGCCTACTAGCCAAGGGTTCTTCTCATCTTCGGGAAGAGGTACACTCTCCTCATAGTAAACAGTGTTCTTGTGGCCATCCAGGGCCGGGTCGATGCGGAAAGAGAACATGTGCTGGTGATAAGGGGCCATCACGCCCGGACCAACGTTGGTACCCCACTTGACAGTCTCGCCATTGGTGTTATCAAAAGGCACCGTCGAAAGAATTCCGGTTGCGCGCACTTCCAGTTCAATGTTGGCGGCCTGGTCGAAGATGTAGGCAAAGATGTACTCGTAGTTAGCGACGGTGCAGATCATCTGCAGGACAAGCTGGCGGTTGCGGACCACGGTAGCAGCGCCGGATCTGTAGTTGGTGTGCTTGTGTTGCAGGCCATTGTCCTGCTCGTGCATGCAAATGATGTTCTTCAGCAGGACCGGGTTTCCCTTGCAGTCAGCCCGGTAGCCGTCGAAGTACTTGATATGACCCAGGCAGTCGCAACCCAGCGTTAGCTGGTTGGCGTTGAGACCAAAACCGACATCGCCAACGTCGAAAGCTTGCTTGCGGTGGTAGGGAGCGCGAGGGTCTATCATCCATATTAGCATATCTTTTACATAAAAGATGTCCGGTTCTGCCTACCTCCGTAAGGGACGGTCATTTCTGATACCGCAAGGCGGTAGAAGACGCTGCGGTTATCATAGGTGACGTTGTAAAGAACCATGCCCTCCCGGTTGTTGAAGCCAACTCTGAAGCGCCACTTCTGCCAGTAGACAAAGTTGCCATCCACCGAGAAAGAGGGACCTTCGGGTTGCTGCACAATGTAGGGCTTGAGGTCTGTCCGGATAGGCTCATCCTGCAGGTCATGGGCGTATTGGACTGCCTTGACGGGCTTCCAGGGCTGAGTCTCAACGGTCTGTGCATCCGAGCCACCCGGCAGATAATCCATGCGGATCAACTCATGTGTAAAGGCATCGAACACCGGGGAGAACTTGCAAGGCAAGGAATAGTGGTTGTTTTCAGGGTGGTCCACTTCCACCATGTACATGAAGCACTGGAACATGCGCCTCGACTCGGTCAAACTCTCAGTGCCGTACATCCACGGGTCATTGCAGACAGTCATGCCGGGGGGTAGCTGGAGCTTTGCAATTTCCGCCTGCACTGCGGGGTGCTTCATGCAAACTTCTTCGATAACGGCCAATTCATCAATATCCACAGGAGGCTGAGGCCAACTGTTAGCGCAAGAACTTCATAGTCAAATCAAATTGTACACACCTGGACTCCCTCTGGTAATTCCTTGACGTATACGACGGATGCGGTGTCCGCGTTCATCAACGCCTTGCACCATGCGCCGGTATCAAGGCGATAGAAGTAAGAGTAGAGAAGACGCGCGGGCTTCGGAGGAAGGGGTTTCCTTAACCTCTCAGCCTCGATGTATGGGACGACATCCTTCTTGATGGGCTCGTGGATATCAATACGATTGTAGCGCAGCTTGACACCTGGGAAGGCAGCTTCCAGGATGCGGACAGCCAAGCGGATTTCTTGAGGCCGGACGGGATCAAAAGGGTGAGGGCTGGCCGAAGTGGCCACGCTGGGCCCCTGAGCTGCAATTGACATGTTCAGAAGGCGCGTGTGTGTGCTTGATGGGAGGGATGATGCGATTAGGGAAATGATGAAAGATAAACTGGGACAAAGTCCTTGGGGAATCAGGTCATATCAAGAAGGATGAGATTGAACAGCAAATGTCCATTGCCCGGGGGCAAACCGAGATATATGTAGTCCATTGAGCACATCTCCCTTTCGGCGAGGGACCCAGCACAAAGGCAAAGAAGGGAAGCTCATGGAGAAGGTGAAGCCGCAAGAGACCCAAGGATCTCCACGGTCTGGATGGACATGCCTAATTGGGACAAGTGGGGCGGCGGTAAGTCTGGGACTGCGGCTTCAAGATCTCGACGATTTGTTAATCTGCCATGGATTGACAGCCTGATAGCCGCCGTGCATTGGTCATAGAATTCCCCTTGCGGTCTCTCCCTCCTCCGTTTCGGGGTCCGAGGAACGCGAGGATAAGCGATGCAAAAGGCGCTCGTTTGCCGAGAGACGTAATATGGCACATTCATCCCATCAACATACTTGTTCCGTATAGTGGCATCCAGCAGATCGGACTTGACGATAAACTCCCCCCTTCCCGCCGATAACGGCTGTCTTTTCCTTATCTCTGTAGCCACATGCTTGCTAGATAAACAAGTGCAATTGTCAGTCCTCGAATGTCATACTCGATCATTTGTTATCCTGCTATTCTCAATCACTCACCCGGAGATCTTCAGCAAAGGAATATCGAAAAGCGGGGGAATCTTCTCCATCTCCGATAAAGGCTGCCAAATCTCAGCGTATCTCCTTCCTCTTTTGGTTTAGTGCCGACTTTCCCCAGCCCTTCTTGGAGGCTCATCCTTCGTCTCTCTTTCTGTCCTCTCAACTATTCTTATCTGGTCTGCTTCAAGCAAGGTACACTTGTTTGGTGACTCGAACTAACGGTCAACCGGCTGGTTTTCTGACAGATCCATTAGCTGCCGGCTTTTCTCCATCTGCTTAGTATCCGGTTGATGCAAGTTACCGACGCGGAAATATACATCCACGACCGAACCAGACTACTCCATACTAGTAGTAGTCCCACGCATCGAGAGAACAAACCAACAGCATTGATTTCCATAAGCCTAGATAGCCTGAATATCCATTATCTATTACAAACCTGCTCCTAAATCATGACAGTATCCAATACTGCGACCATGGTGCAACGGCCTTCCACTCAGACCCCGACGAGGCGGAGATGCAGACGAGAAGGCGCCAAGTGGACACGGTCTGGCTGCTTGACATGCAAGCGTCGTCGGAAGCGGTGTGATGAAGCGAAGCCCTGGTATGATGGAGTCCACCCCTGGTACTAGACTATACTAGGCACTAACTGCTCGATTACAATAGCTGTCATAGCTGTGCCAGGTTGGGCTTGAAATGTGAGGGCTATGGCTCAATGTGGACAGAACCTCTAGATCCATCAGCAAATGTCTTCAGCCGATTCAGAGCACCGAAACGGCGCAGAGTTAGTAAAACATCAGCTTCAACAACTTGTTCGCGTGTCCCGGAAGAAGAGCTCTGGTTGTCCCCGAGCTCCCCAGTCTCGATCAGTCTATCAACAGCGCCAACAACTCCGGCTGAATCCCCCAACAGCAGTCTATACTCTTGGAACAATGAAGACAACGAATATGGAGACAAACAGGTTACCGTACCTGACATTGACTCCTGCTATACACTCACCGTGGCTTCACCCATGCCGAGTAGGTACTTCAGTCATCTTTCGCATCACGATACGCACTATCTCCAGTATCACACCGAGCTGGGCTCCAAGCTACTAGCCAACCTTGAGAGTATCGACAACCCCCTTCGATCGTTTCTCATACCCCGAGCCCTATCATCGCCTCTTCTGATGAAAGCTTTGTGTGCGGTATCTGCAACACATTTTGCAAATCGGTCCCGGGACAAACAGGAGGCTCAGACAGCCGCAACAGACTACTACGTTCAAACGCTGAGTGGACTGCAGTCGACAATTGCCAAATATTCAGCGCGGACCCTTCCCGACGAGGCAATCCTGGCGGTAGCCATGCTTTGCAAGTACGAAATCGTACGCGGAAGCGTTCAGCAGTGGACTGCGCATCTGAACGCCCTGCAAGAGCTCATAGTGGCCCGCGGTGGAGTTAATGCCCTGAAAGATGACATGAGGGAATTTCTAAGCGGCTTGTAAGACTCGTTCTACAAATTACCTCTTTTGAAACCAAAGCTAACCACACCATAGCTACATCTATGCCTATAACATGGCCAGAATCAGCAACCGCAAACACATCAACTACGACCTTGATATAGGCAACGTCAAAATCTCCAAGCTCGACATCTACATCGGCTACGCAGAAGACCTCATCAAGATCTGTGCCCGAATAGCCGACCTCCCCACCCTATCTCTAGACCCTGTAGCCTTGGATCTCGAAGTCCACTTAATGTAAGTAACCCTCAACAACATCCACAGCTCCCGCTAACCATCAACCACACAGCGACACATCCCTCCGAGACTGGGCACCCACCAACACCGAATATATCCTCCCACGGGGCATAACCGAATCGAATCTTATCCGTCTGCGCATGGTCGCCAACTGCTTCCGCGATGCTGCGTACATCTATCTCCATTCCACTCTGGAAAGACTGAACCAGAGAACGGCAGCACCATTATCACCACAATTTGCTGCCCCATTACAATTAACACTACATACGCCATTCAAACCAGTACCATCACCATCAATCTCCCTCCCCCGATCAACTGCATTACATCAGCTCTTGTCCAGAATCAGGGAATTCCCACTCGACGAGCACTGCGAATTCTCTGCCCTCACATTCCCACTCTTCATTGCTGGCTGCGAGAGCAAACATCCCTCAGACCAGGAGCTCATTATACATTCATTGGATAAATTAGAGGCGAACTTCGGCATCGGCAATGTGAGAAGAGCAAAAGAGATGTTGAGTATTCTCTGGGCGGGAGAAGGCGATGTGCATTGGCTGGACATGTTGGAGCGGTTACAATGGGACTTGATTCTTGCTTAGATACTATAGATAATGTATAAGAACAATAAGTGAATACCAAGCATGTATGATAACCACTAAAAACACTTCTGATACCACAGCCTGACAAGTCTTCGACTTACGGCACTGCTCCGAGCAGGTCTTCTCTTGGGTAAACAAGGGTATCTCCATTTCATCAAGGCGTTAAACCGCACAGAGTAAAAATATAGGCTAAGAAGTGAAGTACCCAAAACACCCATCCACCAGACGTAAACAAAAGCCCGAAAAAGATAATAATTAATAAGAAGTCCGCTTTGCAAAGAAAAAGAAAATGCCATTCTCTTGAGACGCCGCCAGTTGCAGTGTAGCTTCTCCTCTCCTCCATGACTGACTTAAGATCAGCTCAATCCCATATTGACCTCATCACCTAATCCCATCTCTCGCTCGGCTCGTTCAGTACCCCCTGTGGCGCGAGTGCCCCAGCGGTCTAGACGGTCCTGAGCAAGAGACATCTCTTTCTCTCTGATACTTCCGTCGCGGCCGAAGCTGCTACTGTGGCTGGCGCTGCCTCCCGAGTAATTGGACGTTTTCCGGGCGTGCGGAATACTGATGGGTCGGGTTGCAGTTGCGGTGGACTTCCCGGTTGGCGTGTAGCTGCCGGTAGGGGTGGCGGACTTTAATTTTCCGAGATCTACGGAGGAGTTATTGGTGGACGTTGGTGGAGCAGAGGAGATGCTGCTGGCTTTGTCGCTTACACTCTTCGTACTCCCAAACCAACGTCGTTTGCGGGACTTGGATGAGGTTGACGGGGCGAGACTTTCTGCGTCGGCGTCGACCGTAGATGAGATCTCCTTCTCATGGGCGTTGGCGGCCTTTTCCTGCTCCAGTGACTGGGCGATGCCGGATTTGGTCTCCACTGAGGTGCTCTCGCCCGCTGATGGGATCTCAACCAGTTCGGCGTCACGGCACCACTTCCGACGACGGGTGTATCGATCCCAACCATCTTGACCACGGCGACCGTCGTTCCACTGTTCCCATGCTGTTAGTAACCCTGGAACCTGGACATTTGTCAGAACATGGGAAACAATGTGTCCCACCTTGTTGTCATAGTAGACCCAGCCCCCGCCATCAGCTTTGGCGTCCGACTTTCCTGACTCGTCGGCGCCTTCAATACGCCAGTCACTCCCTTCGACCCAGCGCCACTGAGCATTTCCGTTTGCGACACCGGGCAGCTCAAAGTCCTCCTTAGATGGGATGTGATTCAAATGCTCGTCTGTCCAAGCAGCTCGCTCGGAAGGGAACAGAGAGTACGTCCAGCCGATTCCAAGCCAACGACGTTGGTTCTCATAGATGACAAAGGTGAATCTCACACCGGAGGAGTCTCCTCGACGTCTTGTCGCAATGCTCATCGCATGGCCCTGGCTCTGCATTAACAGCGAATGCGCCTTATCAACTGTAGAAGAAAAGGATAGGCCTGTGATTATAGAGCATATCCGGCGGATCGTTAACGATCGCCAAAGAATGACACGGGACACTCTTGCCGGGCGAGAGTGATAGGTGAGAATGATAGTGCCGAGGGTCATGATAACCCGGCGAGTGGTAATAAGATACAACGGTGGAAGAGTCAAGGCGATCCATATTGGTGTAACGAAGAGGATTCGAATGAACAAGGTTGTAAGAGCCGGTCGGGTGGTGGCAGAAGTCGCTGTCCTCTGCGTGGACAGGAAGTCGGTAAATTCCACGAGTGGCTCTAGGAGAATATTGCAGCGTGTGGTAAATGTCCTTAGCGTCTCCACGATTTCGTCCAGCGTTTCATGCTGATGGGGGAATGTCTCCGAAGCAGCCCTTTGATGACCTTGCTTCTCACTCAAGTGAGCCCTGGACGACAACGGGGAGTAGCGTCGCCAGTACATGCCCAGAATGAGGCTGATGACCACGAGGAGTGGCCCGGTCCAGGTGATGATCACATCGCCATAGAGAACAAGCGTCCAGAATACTGCTACCAGCAGGAAGCTCTGCCAGCCGTCTCCAGTGGTCCATGTGAGCAATCCAACGAGCTTGTTCAACGGGAGAATAAACGGATGCGAATAGGCCAATGCCCGGGTGATCTGAGGGGGCGTGGCCACCAGTAGCGGCGATTTTCGATGCACGATGATGCTGGAACGCTGCCTCGATGTGACGGACGAGCCTGAGATGGTGGTGGGGGAGAAAGCAGCGACCGTCGGAGGCTGAGAGTCAGCATGGTCCTGCGTGGATGATGATGGGGCCATGGAATCTATCCACGGAATATCTTCTGTCGCGACATTAGTATTCAGGACGGTAGTGGATGAGAGCGGCTCGTCCACGTGGACCAGATATTCGAAGAGAATAGGAGGTGGAAAGTCGTCAGAGTCAGAAAGTGCATTTGTTTGTATCACCTACCGAGAGCTGCCATCCAACAACAGAGACGTCATATGCATCCAAGGTCATTGCGGGCGGTGAGACGCGGAGAAGAGAGAGGGAGAAGGAAAAGGGCGAGAGACACACAATAAATGCTGGTCAGACCCAACGAAAGATGGGGGACCAAAAGTTAGAGACAAGGTCCCTGGAGGCCGATCATCTGCGGGGATGGAAGGGGGGGAATAGCCAGAGATCCGCGGGTGCAGCTGAGAATTGAAGCTTTTCGTCTGCTGCTCGGAACATGTGACAGCCTGCCTCGCCCAGATATTACCATACCATACACAGATTACACAATTTACACAATGTGGGCACCAGTGACAGGTCGGTATGGATACCGTCAGTGACCGTTACATACGTATAGATGCGATGCATCAGTCAAGGAAGATGAAGTGAGAGACACACAGTGAGACCCTGCAATAACAAATCATTGTTCTATTGAACTTGACAAATTAGCAGATACACAGCAGCTGAAGTATCAGGTAGGGGGTGAGTGCTTTCTTTTTGACGGTCAAATAGTATCAAGTCCAATAGTTGGTTGGTCTACTTTACATCCAATCCAGGAACCAGTCCGGGGACGCCTCAGGCCGCGGCGGTACGGCAAAACGGACTAAAGCGCTGCCGAATTTTTCCCTCTCCGTCTGTTTCCATCGCCATCGAATCCGCTTTCCGCTCCCCTTCTTGATCCAGCCAGGGACTCCCTCCACTACTCCCCGGTCGCATCATTTCTTTTGTTCGCCGTCGCTCCTGGAGCTTTGATTAATTCTCGAAGTCCGTTCATCGGCTATAATCTCCAGTCATCATGGTATGTGGAGACACCCTCACTCCTCTGAAGCCAATATGATGCCTTCCTTCTCTATCCCGATCGGCCGCCATGCTCAGGTATACTAACCTTGCTCTCTTCTCACCCAACAGGCTCATCGTATCGTCACTCAAGTCGTCGTCACGGGCGCCCGTGTCTTCGGCAAGGCCTTCGCCGAAGCCTACAAGCAAGCCCAAGCCTCCTCCAAGTACGCCGCGCAGACGGGCAAGAAGGTCGGCGCCAGCATGTCTTCCGGATTGACTCTCGACGAGGCCTGCAAGATTCTCAACGTCAAGCCCCCGCAAAACGGCGAGGCCAACCTGGAGCAAGTGATGGAACGATTCAAGAAGCTGTTCGACCTCAACGATCCCCAGAAGGGTGGTAGTTTCTACCTGCAAAGCAAGATTCTTCGGGCCCGGGAGAGGTTAGAGATGGAAGTCCGACAGGCCGAGCGCAAGATGGCCGAGGAGAAGGAGCTGCGCGACGGCTGGAAGCCCAAGGTATATAAGGACCGGTGAATGCGTTTCTTTTTACCTATAGCACCCGGCTCAACTTCTTCAGGAATGATTGATTGCTCTCGGGCTGCCATCTGGGAGTTCTTGCGTTTCGATCGATTTAAGCTTGGCTCTCATCAACAGGGTCGAAGCATTTGCACCGACCATCGGAAGCCCCTCTTAACGATCTCCTCGACCTCCTGTTTTTCTCCCTCTCGGTTTTCGCGGCATAGCATGGCGTTTTGGTGATTCCAACTTGCAGCTTGGAAAGAGTTTAGATTCCTATATTTATATGGTGGCTTGCATCTCGTCGAGACAGATGGACTCGGACTTGAATGAAGGGCATATGGCATATCAGATTCCAGGCTGAGTCGACGGTCTGGGTTGGTTGCGCCTTGTTCGCCGGGCCATTTTACGTCCTGGCTGAGAGTATATGTGTATATTATTCGAAAGACGAAGGGCCTACGAGCCTAGCAGGGCACAAGGATGATCCTATCTTTGTGTTCTTTTCTTTTTTTCTTCTGTTCTTAATGATCCCTTCTCCCCTCTTGTGTCCTGTTCGGAGGATTGATACCTGTACTTTAGTACCCTCCACGATTGCGTGGAAGGTCATGATTCCACTGAGAGTTGTGTACAAATGCTAGCATCGTTCACAATCAATCATGAGAAATAATCTTCCATCATCTTAAAACATCACATCAAGCAATGCTCATCGGTGGCCATCATGGCGCCATCGCGGAGCGGAAACGCCCCAGCGGGGAATATTGCCCGGGTGAGATTCCCTTATCTCCGCCGCAGATTTTCCTTCCCCTCCTTTTGCTCTTTTATTATTTCCCCTCGCCATCCTCTCTTTCCCTCTCTCCCTCTTCCTTTCCTCACCCTCTTTCTCTCATTTCCTTCTTGTAAATACTTTCTCTCCTACTTTCGGCTCCATCTACACAGCAAAAACATAACGAAAGACCAACAATGCCCCGTCCCTCCACCCCCCTCTCAGCGGCCCTCCCGCCACTGATAATGGGCACCGCAACCTTCAACAACCAATACAACCACGACCCCTTCGCCCTCCCCGCCACTGAACTGGTCCAGCGCGCCTTCACCTCCGGCATCCGCGCCTTCGACACATCCCCCTACTACGGTCCCGCCGAAGAACTCCTCGGCCGCGCCCTCGCCACCGACTACGTCCGCACCCATCACCCCCGCTCATCCTACCACATCCTCACCAAAGTCGGCCGCATCGCCGCCTCCTCCTTCGACTACTCCCCTGCCTGGGTGCGCCAGAGCGTTCGTCGCAGTCTCCAGCGCCTACACACCGACTACCTAGACGTTGTCTACTGCCACGACGTCGAGTTCGTCTCCCGCCAGGAAGCCCTAGCCGCTATCCGGGAACTGCGTCGCATTCGCGATACCGAGGGCACCATCAAGTATGTCGGCATCTCGGGGTTCCCCATTGACGTGTTGGCGGAAATAGCGGAGCTGGTTCTCCGCGAGACCGGCGAGCCGTTGGATATCGTGCAGTCGTATGCGAATTACACGCTGCAGAATACGAGACTCTTGTCGCGCGGGTTGCCGAGGTTTGTGGGTGCAGGCGTGGACGTTGTAACGAATGCGTCGCCGCTGGGAATGGGTCTGTTGCGGAGACAGGGTGTGCCGATTGGCAGTATGGGTGATTTCCACCCCGCGCCAGATGGATTGCGCAACAAGATCCGGGAGGTTTCGGATTGGGTCGATGGCCAGAATGAGAAGTTGGAGGTTGTGGCTATCCGGTTTTCGTTGGAGAGCTGGTTGCGCGAAGGAAAGCAGGTTGGAGCGCTGGGTGCCCCGCTGGCTAAGGCCGGAGATGCTGATCCGGGATTCATCTCCGTGGCTAGTATGGGCACTGGGGAGAGACTGGGAGTTAGTGTGATGGGAGTGAGCAACTTCGGAGAGCTGGATGAGACACTGCGTGTCTGGCATAGCATCGTGGATGGATTGGAGAACAAGGACGATGACGAGGACGTTGAACCGAAGTCCTCAGAACTGCAGCCCCCGTCCGCTGTGCCTTCTGCCGCACAGGCGCCTGCTATCCTGACCCCCTCGGAGGGGATCATTACCGACCGTGCTTGGTCGAAAGACAGACGTGGTCGCATCTCGTCTCTGGCTCAGCATATCCGGACGATCCTGGGCCCAGAGTGGGCAGATTATGCCTGGGACAGCCCGTCTCCGGATTTCGTCAATTCGTTGTCTGCTGAGCATCTAGCTGCGAGAGACAAGGATGCTGCTGCTGCTACTGGCGCTAATGATGAGACCATGGTGACGCCGCCTCTGGAGGCAGTTGATGCGGCTGAGAAGATACCCACTGCTGCAGCGCCTGATGTTGCGCTGTGATGAAGATAGTTTATCCCTTTATACCTTATACTTTCCAGGCCTGATTGATGATGACTTATGCATATGCATTGTTAAGACGCGACTGTTCGCTTTGATGCTTCCGCCATCTCTTTGCTCACTGCATAAACATGCCCTTCATTGAATTACATAGACCGCATATGATTCTTGCAGTGTTATCTGTACATGACATATCATTCACGATCCTGAAACGCCTCCAGCACACATGCATAGAATAGACTACCTACCTACCTACCTTTCCCGCAATTCAAAGTCCAAATCTCCACCAACTCCCAAACCTCGCTCTTCCTCTCCAAGCGACCGCATATAGCGCCCTCTTGATGAGAAGGATACGGGAAAAAGGGAGTGAAGTAAAGTAAAGGTATTTGTGCAAATCCACAAGAAGAACCGCGAGGGTCTCCGTGTGAACGTACGGTACCAATTCGATTTTTCATGCTTCTAAATTTCAATCAATATTTTGCAATTTTGCTGCTGCTGCTGCTGCTGCTGCTGGCGTAGCCAGGTAGGTCATTGACGGGAAATCTGTCTCTGTTTGACTGACTGATCGATAGCAGGCCGGTTGTTTGTGGACTCACATCTGGCCTGAGGTCATCACACAGATCTATTAAACCTATAGAGAGGTGTGTGTGTTAGCGAAGGACGTGGCGTGGCTGTTGGCCAGTGGGTTATTATATGATAGGTGATGTGAATACCAACCAGGTTTGACAGTGAATTGAGTATCCAAGCACAGCTTCTATTGAGCTTGTTAGTGAGATATCTTCACAATATTCCATTTCACGCTCATAGCCCACAGCACAGTGTCATCCACATTTAGCATTGCTCCGATATCCCCCGAATGAACAGCAAAAGAAAACCACCCCAGTGTAAACCATGCTCCCAGATATCTTTTTTGTAACCAAGGAAAAAAGAAGGGTATCAGACGCTCAAAGGCGGACAAGAAATCAGAAAGTGAGAGAAAGAGAAACTATCCCAGGGTATAATACAGAAAATGTGTGCCCACTGGTAACCCAAGACGAAAGAAAACTGTACAAGTCTTAAGTCGACTTCTTTGAAAGAAGCCCCTGGTTCTGGCTGGGAGATATTACATCCCCTTCTCTCGCATCAAAAGGTCTCTGTCCATATCTGATTGCGACTTGTAGCCGCCCAGACTGATGGCCTGCTCATTGCTGATCGAGTAGGGAATGGACGGTATGTCGGGACGCAAGCGCTTGAGACGAGCTGAACGTTCCCGCGCAGCTTGTTGCTTCTTTTGCAGCTTGGTCATCTTATCCTTCTGCGATTTCGGTGCAGCAGGAGGGGGGTTGGGAGGGAGAGGTGGAGCAGCATCAGCTGGAGGAGACTCGGGAGGAGGGGGCGGAGGAGTGGAATCCCGACGGTACCTGGCAAATCTTTCATCGGTGTCAAAGACCTGCCGGAGCTGCCACCGCTGCTCAGTGTACTCCTCATAGTTCGCGGCAATAATGGCTTCAAGGATGCTGGCCTGCGTCTGGCCCGCTGTGGCGGTGGAGATCATGCGCTCCTTGAGGCGTTGATAGGCTTCTGAAAACGCTCTGAAAATCAATGCAATTTCCCGTGTTCCACCAGAGACATCGTTGTCGGCATTGTTGGGATCCTCAATTGACAGACGGGGACTGTTATTGAAAGAAAGTTTATAGACCCTCTGTACAGGAATTCATTAGTCGGTATACACACAAACCATCATTGGGAGAGCTTACCTTATTGAAGTAGCCCGGTGGATTAAAGCGAATTCCAACGGAATCATAGTCAAAACCGTTACCGTAAAACTCGAAGAAATCCATCAGAACGCTGCCCAGGTTCGGCGTCCCATGGCCATGCGGCAGGTGCTGAAGAAGACTCGTGACGAGACAAGTGATGGAAAACCCTCCCAGGCCGCCAGTTGGGACTTCATTGAGGCCGCGAAGGAGCAAGAATTGCTTAATGACGGACACGATAACAGGCATCGCGGGATACTCAGCCTTCCACTGCTGGAAGGTTTCGTTGGCCACTAACCCGCTGTCATTGTCGAACGACAAGTCCACCCTCAGCCCAGTCAACTTGTCCACGAATTTCAGAATGGGTACTCGGGCATGAGCGATCGTCTCGATCGAGTTGGGCACCGCAATGTTCAGGTTCTTCAAGAATGCAGAGAATGCATAGATTTGGCCTTTCCGTTCACCAAAGGTCTTAATACCGTTGCGCATGAAGTTCGTGGAGAGCAGTACAAGGTCAATATCGGCAGTGGGCAGGTAGAGACCCGATGCAAAGGAGCCAAAAGGCCGAAGCTGCACCCCATAGTACCTGCTCTGGAACGCAGTCTGTAGCCTCGCCACCAAGTCCTCTCGCACGATTTGTTCATAGCGCACCGGTTTGACCCAGTGATAAAAGCTTAGAATCTCGTTGTGCAGCCTGCTTTTAGTCAGAATGATTGCTCCTTCCTTCACCATAGATTAACACGCACCTTGCGCCCACATGTAGACTGGGAGCCATGCTACTCGCCCACGGTGTTGCATTTTCCGATGAGCGGGCTCTCCACTCGTCAATGATCGAGCCATCATCATAGTATTTGCTCAACGGCTTCCCAGTCTTCTTAGAGACACCCTTGATCTCATCATCGTATGTCCTCTTTCTGTTTCCAAACGCCGAGTCCTTGCCCTCCAGCTGGCGCCTTGGTCCGGTTGGTGCACCTTCGGGCGCGTTTCCGCCGCCTTCATCTTCATCAACCAAGCCACTCAGCGAGATAAAATCTTCGTTGGTCTTCACCGCATCTTCCTGTGTGGATTGTGCCGCCGCGGTTGCAGCAATCCGGGCCTTGCGAATCAACTTGACGACGTCCACTCGCTTACCCTGAGTCTCATCCGGAGGAGGCAAGACAGTGTAGGGATCTGGGTTGGACCATTTGGGGGCAGGTGGTGGTGCTGGAGCAGCCGTCGCGGTGCCGGTATTGTTGGGATCGACCGCACGCTTTTTGCGCGGGTGGGCTGCTTCGTCCTCATCCTCTGAAGAGACGTCCATATCGGCTTCCTCGCTATCGCTGAGGTTCGCCACTGGCGCGAACTTCAAAGCCGGTTTCGAGTCCGCAGCGCCGGAGGGCAGTAGCTGTTCTGGGGTCGTCTCTCGCTTAGATCTCAAAAGCGGCCGTTCGGAGGTTCCAGGGCGCGCATAACGGAAAGTGAACTCATGTCGGGGTTGGTGTCCTGACCGTCGGTCATTTCCGCGGAACTCGAAAGCCGGCGGCATGACGGGAGATGGGAAGGAACGAGAATCAGAAAATAATCTCAAAAAATGGGAGAATGACGTGCAGCGACAACATAGGCTGGGATGCAATCAACCCACAACGACGCGCCTGGCGGATCTTTTTTTCAACGGCGGCGGCGGGATGAAAGTCTGGGGCTGCGTTGGGAAGGCGGTGAGGATAGCCCTCCATCCCACTTTTTGCTTATCTCCGCCGGGCTATCAATTGTAGTTACTACAAGTGATTTATCTAGATAAACCTGCTGTTTACGTACGGAAAGGCAAGCATAATCCAAAAGTCTCTGCATTCAAGCTCTGTCCCCAAATTCCTTCAGTCCATTTTGCAGGTGTTTGATCAACGCCTTATCTGCTGCCATCTCCGCAAAACTTACTCTCTGTGTGGCCCATTTCAACCACCTGCTGGCCCTAGCACCCTCTTCTGCTCGAAGTAGGCCAACACTCACATCTATCAGCAGTGGTCTTTCGTCGTCATGCCAGAAGAGGGATGCGCCACAGCGGCCGCAGAACTCGC
Source organism: Aspergillus neoniger CBS 115656 (assembly GCF_003184625.1). Taxonomy (NCBI): domain Eukaryota; kingdom Fungi; phylum Ascomycota; class Eurotiomycetes; order Eurotiales; family Aspergillaceae; genus Aspergillus; species Aspergillus neoniger. The sequence continues at coordinate 130,283 of NW_020291177.1, read as the reverse complement.
GGTAGACACCTGGGGAACTCTTGTACTGTCGCATCGTGCCGGCGCCAAATGCCAGCGGCACCTTGTCCTTGTTGTAAAGATTTGATAGAGGAATAAACGCCCACGGCTGAATAGGGAAACCACTGGCTAGGCGACACGAAGGACAGGCGCAGGTACCCGCCAGATACTTAGTAATGTCATCCTGCAGCCACCACTTCACGTCTTGGGGATTGCTAGAGGACTGTGAATGATACGGCGCAAGCAGATCGGACCACGGGGAAGTCGGCTTGGTGGATGAAGAATCAGGCCGCGTGATATAGAATTCAACGCCGCCGCAATGACAACGGGCAAGTAGCTCGTCCGGATTCCGGGACGAGGGCTCGAGTCCGGCCTCGGACTGGCTTGCTTGGTTGCTGGAAACCGTGCGTAACCAACATGCTGGAGCCGGTTCTTCTGGCTGTCCAGAGAGAAAGGGTGTCAGGCCACCATCACGCGTCTCGGCAGCCCGCCAATGCCGTATAGATTTGGTTGGGGGTAGTCTCCCCGCCAGCAGTCCGGCTGCAACAAAGAATTGCCCTGTGTGTTTCGAATGGGCAAAGACATGAGCGCCACAGGTCTTACAGAAATAGCGGCTTATGCAATCAGCTTCCTGGTACTCCTGGAGGCTGTCAAGGCTCTCTGGCTTCGCCTGCAGGAGGTAGTATGTCGAGCACAGCATTCCGGTGACCGTGCGACAGGCGGTGCAATGACAGAAATTGAGTGCCGAATGGTCGGTGGACTGCTTCAGCTCGATCTCCTGTGCCACACCTCCGCACAGGCAAGAAATGGGTGTCACTTTGTCTTCCTGCATGTTTGAGGGTCGGCCAATAGCGATGGAAGTAAGTGGGTTTATTTCACAGTAGAGCAGTCAGTCCAGCTCAGCTGCAGGGTCATTTACTATTTGGGTCAGGATCATGTTAGCTGGTAGAGAAAACAAGAGTAAAAGACAATGATGTAGTTAGTAATGCATGCATGCGTCTGCCCTGCTGCATCATCCTCTTGGGCAAGCATAGAAAAGAGCTTACGACCAACCTGCAGCAACAGGAAGATTGAATACTAGTAGTATCCAGTCAGGGAGATGAATGGCGGATGGTGACTGGAGACGAGGTGCAGAAATGTGCTCAAGTTCAGACCCGCTAAGACCCTCGCAACTTAACTATAAATACCCCGCTCTCTCTTTTCTTCCCGTCTTCCCAAATCACTGCCACTCTGACCACTTTTCTTTCCAATCTCCAAGGAAAAGAAGACTTTTTGTCCTTTGACTCCAAATCTAAAAGACTTTTTCCTCGTCTTTAAAACCAGTCATAATGGGTAGGTGGTTTGCTTAGCCCTCATCAAGTACCCTTGTTTTGTCTGTTTATTAGTGCGGGGTACGGATGGATGGGACTCGAATCTCTTTGATGTTTGCTTTTACACATCACCATCCTTGTCCTGGCGAATACTCGTGCTTGAAATGACTCATCTAATATTCTGCTATTACCTGGGTATGGTATACAAGGTTGCTAATCTCGATGACCGACAGGTAACGACCACGGTTGCAGCTGCGGCGCCTCTTGCCAGTGCCCCGCCGGCCAGTGCCAGTGCCCCGTACGTTTCCACTTTCTAACTTACTACTACTTGTTGACGACCATACTGATAGTTCTTTTTCTCATCATACAGAAATAAACATCTCGCTCTGAAGGGTATAGGAATAGAATTGGAGGACGACCTGCTTGTACCTATCTGAGTCTAGATCTCATGGAGTAGTAACAGAAGATCCTACGCTGATTGTCCTGTCTTGTTCCATCATCTTACTATGATAAGCCTAGTAGATAACAAATAAACGTAGATACTACACAGTAAGAGACATGTGATGCAATACGAAGATACTAGTGGTCCTAGCATCATGCATGTAGTATGTCTGCTGACCCCCCTTCATGGCTCGGTTCTTTGAACTCTATCATATATGGTATATTAGACATGTTATAGTCTTCAAGCTAATTTAAAGCAGTTACTGAAAGAATAAGTGATCACTTGGTAGCTATACATACACAACCAAGAAACAAACTTAATAGCAACAAATGCAAATATCCATACCTGGTAGAGATCAACCTACAAAATCAGTTGGCATAATTAAGAACCCTCTTGTACCCCAGTCCCCGACTACTAATAAGATCTACACCAATACCAACAATCCCCAAGAAAGTATTTCTCAATCAATAAGTCAAGTAAATCATTGAAATAATATAATCCAAAAAATATATACGTCTGAACACTCAAGACATCACAATAATAAGTAAAATTCATAATCTCATCACCCATACCACTATGCAACCAAACCAATCTCCCCTACACCGTTGGCCCTAATTCCCCCACTCCCCTAAAGTATGAACAGTCGCATCGAAGTCGAAGAAGCGATAATAATAATAATGATAGCGAGCAAAACACCTGCACTCGACATCTGTTTTTTTCTCTGTATTATTTCAACGATGGCAAACTATGCGAGGCGGGGCGAGGCGAAGCGAAGCGAAGATAAAAAGGGACGAGGCGTTGTTGTTGTTGTTGTTGTCATAGTAGGAATGTATTGGGGTTGGTTTGTTTAGTGCTGTAGTAGGGGACTGTTGTTAGTATCATTGCACATCATACTATCCTCTCATGGTTAAGGTAGATACACACCTTGCAGTCAGCGCAAGAGCAGGAGTTGCAGCTGCCAGAGCAGCACTTGCACTCGCAGGGGGCCATGGTGATAGATAGGGTAGTAGTATGTATATATACTATGAAAGTATTTGAAGAAAAGTGAAGTATATTCCGTAATGAACAGACAGCAGTGGATGAGCGAGAATAAGAAAGAGCGAGGATGTGGGATAGAAGAGGGTCTTTATATGCTTTTCTCGAAGAGCAACAAATGCTATGCTGTACGACTGTTTGCTTTACTTTTTGCCCCTCCTCAACCCATCCTATCCATCCATCCCTGGAATAAGAATCTGCCAGGTGACGGATGGGGATAATCGGTTTTGAGTTGCAGTGGATACACGATGGGTACTACTACTTGCTGTGTCCCACAGTAGTAGTACTACTAGTAGTAGTGTACTCCATATATTGTACTGCAGGTGGAGGTGGGTTAGTGCTATAGATGAATGGGTCCAAGTTTACTTTTGCTTGCTGCAGCGAGGCGTGGGAGAGCATGGTTTGGTAAGAGTCACTTGTACTAGGGACTTTGGTTTGTATCTCCAAGTTTCTGTTTCCTCGTTTGTACTTGTACTCGTCACTATTACTACTAGTAGTAGTGTGTTGTGTGCGTGGATGATATCCATACCACCCATTCCTCTATGAATAGATGAATGCCCTATAAAGAAAGGTGAGTAGATGAAACAGGCCACTGCGTTAATTTACCAGTAACAAGCATGGAACACCCTGGTCAGTTCTATCCCCGCTTGCTCGCCGGTTTAATTTCTTCTGTCTTGATCCCGAAAGTGCCCTGGCTGGAAACCTAGTCCTGGGCATGTAGACGGATGATGTTTGGTCTACTATGGCCAAGGTTGGGGCAAATTGGGAAGGGAAGCAGATCAACGACCAATCGGTCAATAATATGGAGTGGCTCTGCAACTAAGATGTTGGGAAGCTATCATGCCACGTTGAATTCAGGAGAAGAAGGAGGAGGGTGTGGTGGAGGTGGAGTCAAAAAGGCAAAGCAAAGTGAGGCAGCAAGTCGGAGATGTAGGAAGGGTTTGCTTTGCTTTACTTTGCTTTGATGGGTGGGGGACCCGTATCGGTGAGATCATATTCCACTTCCTCTCTGACACATTTTCTACATATCTATTCTAATTGTTTGTTTGTGATAACCATAACTGCATGTAGAGGATGTAGCCAGAACTGGGACATGTCTTATGTACAACTAGTATCTATGCTGGTTGTGATAATGGTTAATGGCAACCCCTCCATCCGCAGACTAAATTCCCCCACTACTCACTGTTAGTACATGCCCTGCTGCTTCCAGGACGATCATGGTATGATTATACCTCGTATCTAAACTTCCCTACTAACTTCATCCAAAGCGATGTCTTGCTCTATTTACCTCTTTTAGCGATGGAGAATGAGTCTTTTTTCTCCCCCACCAGGTGTTTCAAAACCCTCGATCGTGGCAGGCCCCGGAAAAAGTGGAACCCTGAGTTCCCAGCACTGCTTATGAGAAGCAAAACTTAGTATGTAGGTACGTAGTATCCCCAGCCGCGAAAGGCGCGCTAATCAGAGAAAAGAAAGAATGAAATAAGAGAAAAGAAAAAGAAGGTTCGTTCGCAGTCACCACCAACTAATCAGCAGCCCCACGGGCGGGGTATACTTGGATACTATGGGTCGAGAGAAATACTACTAGAGAAGCAACACCCAAACAACCAAGCAGCATCATTACGATTATTTCATCTGCTTATCATTGCCTGGTTGGTATGGGGTTTGTCGATAGACGAGGCGAGCCAACAGAGTGAGTTGCTTGCAGCATCGTCTGATCGGTGTTGAGGGTTGTGGGGTTACTACACCAAGTTTTTACTGCGTCTACTGTATTGTTGGGATTGCAGGGTGGGAAAATCCCATCAGGTCAGACGGACCTATCTGATCCTGTCTGCTGCGTCAAAAGGGCACTACTCACTCGTCGGCTACACCAGGGATTGGGAGCCCGGGATACTGATAACCTCCAGAAGATACTCCGATGCCATCCGCTAATCAGCGGTTCTGCTAATTAGCAGCTGCCTAATCAATGCTAGGCCACTAGGTCAGTAGCTTCATGTATAGTGTCAGTACAGCAGATGCTGCGTATGCAATTCGAATAAGCAAAACCTATAAAATTGTAGCGCTCTAATATAACCCTGAACATGGTTCCATCGCCGCTCACAGCTCATCCTTGCGGTTCGGGGCAGCTGCGCCCTCATCGCCTCCGGGACACACAGCCGGCGACGTGACATGCATCGAGTACACGCACTTCTCATCTTCTGCCACCTTCAGGATAGCGTCCTCTTCGCCGCAGGTCAAGATGACCGTCGTCGAGCGGGCCGGTCCATTCCAGCAGCCTTGTCCATTGGAATACTGAAGAGTGACCCTGTCTTCAGGGACAATCTCGCCCGCCTCGTTGAGCACATCAACACTCACGGATCCAATGCCGGTGTACTTGCCCATACGTGTAGATCCACCGCCCTTCTTCGGGATCTGTTTGGTCTGGTCCAGGAAGCAGTGCTCATACGTGTACTCACCCGAGTCCTTGGAGATGCAGACGCCCTTGAGAGCACGGAAGATGGACCCGACACCATAGTCCGTCTCAAGATCGGACCTGTGATCCTTCAGCTGTTTCTGCTTGTTCTCAAGCTCCTTCTCCGCTGACTTCACGGCTTCTCGGGCTTCCGACACAACCTTGGATTCAGACGTAGAAGTCTCGGCCGCCTTGGGTAGGATTCCGTTATCTTCCAAGAGACCTCTGACGAAGAGCACCTTGCCTTCAATGAACTCAACCAGGGAAGGCGGAAGGTAGGCTGCCAGCTGGTAGACTAAATCTGATGTTAGCGCGGGAACTCGATAAACCCCCCAGTTAGAATAGATCACATACCAAGACCAGCCTCACACCCATCCTCCTCATTCTCCCACTGTTCCCAGTTGATGCCCGCCTTATCATCATCAGGCTTGGCGATTTCATCCAAATCACGGTCCTGAGCGTTGTTCACAGCCCCCTCAAGAGTGCCCTTGGCGGCGTAGTCCTCCCAGCTGCGCACAGCGCGCTTAACACCCTCGTCGTTGAAGTTGGGGTTGTATTCCACCTTGAACTTAGACAAGATCTCTTCAAGCTCCTTGACACGGGCACGGGTATCGTCACGCTCCTTGCGAACGTCCACCAGGGCGTTCCGAAGCTCCTCGACCCGGCTCTTAGCCAACCCAGCAAGCACATTGACCTTGCCCGCCGCCTTGCCCTTCACGACCTTGCTCGCCTCCTGCTTCTCCACCTCCTCCAGCTCCGCCTGAAGATCATTGACCTTCAGCTCCTGGGCCTGAATCTCCACTTCCAGACGCTTGATATTGTCCTCGACCTCCTTCTGCTGTCTACCAGCCTCCACGAGCAGATCCTTCTTCTTCCTCAAAGCCGCAGTCATGGACTTCTGTCTCTTCTCCTCCTTCTTCCGCCATTCCTTGCCGATCTCCTTGCACTTGTCTTCACACTTGGTGCCACCAGCGCGCGCCCACTCGTCACTGCCGTCGCAGCAGAGCTCGTAGTCGCAGATGCCGTCATTGACCCGCTGGAAGGGGACGTAGCCGGGCTTGTGGCCCTTGTTCTTGCAGTAGAATCCCGGCAGGGCGGATGCCAGCTCGAGATCGTCGCTGCCGGGGCGCTCACCCGGTGTTAGGGCGGAGTTGCGGGACAGGAATGCACAGGCAGATGTGCCAGGCTCATCACTGCCATCCGGGCAGTCACAGTAATCATCGTTCACAGCGGAGAAGGGGATTTGGATGGCTGGGTGGGAAATGCACGTGAAGGTGGTGGTGTCTTTGTAGAACTTGGCGACTGTCAAAGACGAAACCAATTAGCACGAGCAATGCAACAGATCATGATTGAATGACGAGGATGCAGCCTGAGGTATAATGGGTGTGCGTGGCACCTCAGCATATCTATATAGATGGCACTTACATTCGGGACTAACACCCCGGGGACGAGAGGAGGCATCACCCGCCGCAGCCACGACGGTCGAGCAAGCAGCAATGCTCACCAAGAAGAGCGATCCCTGAGGAAGTATCATGGCGGCAGTGGCAGCATTGAGCTCCCTGACCAATGCTCTGTAGGGGCACTAGAGGACAAAGTAGCGAGAACAAGACAAAAAGCAATCAATCAATAAATCAATCAATCCATCACCAGGAATGCGGAGAGAGCTTCTGGCCAGCTGGTGATAATCTCCCGCCCATTCTGGGGCTCGCTGACTCAGCTCCTTATCGGGCCTGCCGCTGTTTCTGTAAATGAGTGGCGAGCCCGCAACAAGTCGTCGCATTGATTTCTCATTCACAACTACTTACCATAGCACATATCAGCGGCAACATGGGTAATGATGGTGGCAGGTATGCTCATGAAACCTCTTACACACCCTCCCAGTCTATCAAAATCCTTATCACTAACCAACTGCACCACCAGTATCCCAACCCGTCGCGAGCTCGTCCGCGAAGCGGCCCGCAACCCCAGCACAGCGCAAGTAAAAGAAGCGCAGCGCGAACAACAAGAACACTCCTGGACGACGTGTCCGATATCGCACAACCAATTAATGCGACCCATTGTCTCCGACTGCGTCGGGAACCTCTACAATAAAGACGCCATTCTCAGATTCCTTCTCCCCGGCGACGAAACCGACGGCATCAGCTCCAAGGCCGATTGCGAAGAGATCCTCTGCGGACGGGTAAAGGGACTCCGGGATGTCGTGGAGCTGAAGTTCGAAGTCGACACAGAGCGCGAAGCCCATCCCGCCTCTGGAAAGCAGGACAGGCGTGAGGGGTGGATCTGTCCCGTCACGGCGAAGCAGTTGGGTCCGAATGTCAAGTCGGTTTATTTGGTGCCGTGCGGTCATGTTTTCTCGGAGGAGGCGATTCGCCAACTCAAGGGGGATAAGTGTCTGCAGGTATGTTATCTCATCCTATACTTTGCTTTTTGGTGTTGGTATTAATGACCTCCAGTGCGACGAGCCATACACCGCCGACAATGTGATCCCCATCCTCCCGACCAAGGAGACCGATAAGCAGCAGCTCATTGAGCGTGGACACAAGCTCGCCGAGCAAGGTCTCACGCACTCGCTGAAGAAAGCCCCCGGCTCAAAGAAGCGCAAGAAGAACGCCGCGAATGGTGATGCGACGGATGCGGGCAAGGAATCAAAGCCCGCAGAGAAATCTTCAAGTGCCACTGCCAGTCGGAGCAACACATCTACACCCACGCCAGGCGGCTCGAGTGGTATCAAGAATGCCGCTACTGCGTTGCTGACGCAGCGGGTGCTGGAGGAGGAAAACGAGAAGAAAAAGCGGCGGAAGATGCTGGGGACCAGTGACAACATCAGCAGTCTCTTCACGAAGGAGTCGAAGGATGCCCATGCCAAGAATACGGACTTTATGACGAGAGGATTTAGTCTTCCTGCGGCAGCTAGGAAGTAGTTGTTGGAGGTGGTTGTGCTCTTGCATTTTCTATACAAATATCTGGGTGTTATTTCATCGGGCGTATGGGGGTGCAGGTCCGGCTACGGAACCGGTCTTTTCTATTTCACTATATCATATTACGCTTGAGATACACTAAAATGCTAGCCATTTATGATAGATCTCGCTGCGATCTATATCAGTGTCAAATGAACAAAAAAAGACGTCAATTCCTATTGTACAGCAAAATTTCGTACTAGATATAACATGCTACAAGAACTAGAGATAGATAATCTTTGAGCCAGCCAGCCAACCAAACAAACCTGCAAGATATGTATGCCATGCAATCAGTCTATGCAAGGAGTCCTCTGGAACGAAGCTCGGCTTCAATGATCTTCCTCCGGCCCATCTCGTCATCGCGGTGCAAACGGGTCTGTCTCTTCGAGAAGACCTTGATGTTGGGCAGGGAGTGGAGCCGGTCGTTGTTCTCTAGGATTTCAGCCAGCTTCTTGGGCTTGGGGTTCAATTGGCCCTGGACGTAGTCGATGGCCTGTTTGACGGTGGTGATCTGGTGGACGATGTTGTCGGGGAAGAAGTGGCCGCTCAGCTGGGAGAATCTCTTGAGGAACTGTTCAACAAAGAAAAGTCAGCAACTGTCTGCATAGCAAATCAATCCAAGTTAAATAGTAACGGGGGAAACTAACAGCAAACTTCGTCTCCTGATCCTCCAAAGACAAAGTCAAGAATCCCTTATCACGAGCATCCTGGTATCCGAAGAAAGGAACCTTAGAGGTCTCCTCTTCCTCACCCTCCCAAGCCGCCTCCTCGAACTCCTCGACCTCGGCGGTTTCCTCAGCAGCCTGCTGCTGCTCCACAGCCTCGGGCTGACTACCACCGATCTGCTCGAAGATGTAAACGAGGGCCTCCTTACCCTGCTTGTTGTGGTACTCCAGCGCGCTGCCCCAGCTGCCAGCCTCATTAGGCACGATCTTAGTCTTCCAGATCATCTTGAAGACGGCCTTGTCATGTTCGGTGACGTTGCAGACGCTCGTCAACGGCTTGTTCAGCGCATGCATCAGACAGATCTCAACAGCGGCCTGATGCGCAGCAAGAGACAGGGGACCCTGTTTGCGGAGTTTCTTCTTGAGACCGAACCTATCCATGAAGCAAACAAACCAATTAGCCAAAACAATTCCGCACCTCCATTACCACGATCACAAGGAGAAGAACAACTTACGTCCCAACCCGATCAGCCTCAGCCCGGGGAACATTCTTCCAACCTCCCAAATGGCCCACACGCTCCAATCCCTCCCACGTCGTCGCAGGCTCATAGTCAACCCCAGGCTCCAACTGATCAATAGCCTCAGCCTCAGGTGCCGCCTCCGCCGCATTCACCACCTCCGTCTCGCCCTCCGGCTGAGCCTTCGCCTTTCCGAACCTCTTCTCAAGCAAACTCTCTCCATACGGATCCTTCAATCCCGGCGGGTTATCCGTACCCCAAAGTCTGCGTCTCACTCGCTCACTCAGCGGTGTGTTGGAAGCATGGCGAAGGAATTGCCGGGCGACAATTGGACGCGGCCGCGCCTCGTTTCTGCATACTGAGCAGACGTACAGGGTCCGCGAGGCGCCCTGGACGTCGAGGCTCAGCAATCGCACGGACGGTCGCATGGTGCTGTGCAATTGGGGTGGGTTGCGGGTTTTGCTGGCGGGTGCCCGGACGGAGGTGATGGGGGATCGAAAAGTTTCGCGGTGGTGAGGTTCCGGCCGGGGAGGTCACGTGAGAGGAGCGTGCTTGGGATGGATGGGGCTTGGCGGTCGGGAGTTATTTGGTAGTATACTTTTACACGGGACTAGAGGGATGGATATTTTCAAGTCGTACAGAGTACTGTTGAGGAGGAAGGGGGGCTTCTCGGGTCTACTTTGTTCCTGCACCTATATCCCTTGAGCATGTCTGTCATCGCTTCGTAAGTTGCAGATCTAGTATGCTAATTTGCATCGATGAATCTATAACCCCTTCCAACATCGTTGGATCAGTTATCATCAATACTAGCAATAGTATGTTTAGGCTATGCAGATAGTTTGATGAATATCGCTCTGGAGATATAGATCTTCATACAGGGTATAAATAGTATTTGTGCGTGTATGTATTTACATGCGTCTCTACGCTGATATCATAATAACTAAAGTCGCTATAACCTGTACAAGAAGGAAACGCCCCATAATTTTGTTTCTGCTTTTTGTTATGCTCATCCTTTACTCCCGGACGAACATACCAGCCATGCCCATACCAGTGCCAATGCACATGCTCACAACACCGACTTCCTGGCCGGTGCGCTCCATCTCAGGAAGCAGAGTGGCAAGCTGTCTGGCACCGGTGGCACCAAGAGGGTGACCGATAGCGATGGCACCACCCTTGGGGTTGACCTTGGCCTCATCAATACCCAGCTTGCGGATAGAGTACAGGGCCTGGGAGGCGAAAGCCTCGTTGATTTCCCAGACGTTAACGTCCGAGACGGTCATGTCAAGCTGCTGGAGGAGCTTGGGGATAGCAACCGCGGGACCGACACCCATCTCGTCGGGAGCACAGCCCGCAACGGCAGTACCAACCCAGCGGCCCTGGATCTGAGAGGTCAGGCCGAGCTCGGTGGCGGTCGAACGGCGCATGAGCAGAGCGGCAGCGGCACCGTCGCTGACCTGGGAGCTGTTTCCAGCGGTACTAGCACCGGTGGGAGAGAAAGCCGGCTTGAGGCTAGCCATCTTCTCAACCGAGATGTTGGGGCGGATACCGTCGTCCTTGGTCACGGTGATCTCCTTGGGAGGAGCATCGGGGTTCTCGGGGTCATAGGAGAGGGTCTTGACGGGGATGATTTCCTTGTCGAACAGACCGGCGTTCTGGGCGGCAGTAGCCTTCTTGTGGGACTCGGCAGCGAACGCGTCCTGGTCAGCACGGGAGATGCCGTAGCGCGAAGCGACGTTCTCGGAAGTGATACCCATGGGCATGATGCAGTCGCGGGAGTCCTGGGAGTGAGACTCCTTCAGCTCGGGCCAGAGAACGGTGGGGATGGCGCGGGAGCCATAGTTTCTGGTCATGGACTCCATTCCACCACCGACACCGACGTTAATCGCTCCAGAGCGGATTCCGTTTCCAATTGTGGAGATAGCAGCCAGACCGGAGGAGCACTGTCTGTTGATCGTGTGGAAAGGCACGCTGTGGGGGAAGCCGGCGTGGATCTGGGCCATACGGCCAGCCTTCGCACCACCGAGTTCCTGGAGGACGGAGCCGATGGCGACATCGTCAATGAGAGCAGGGTCAAGGTTCGGGTTCGCCTCCAAAGTGGCCCGGAGGACGTGAGCGAGCAGCTCTTCGGGATAGGCGTCCTTGAAACCGCCCTTCTTCGCACGGGTAACCGGGGTACGGAGGGAAGAAAGAATGACAATGTCCGAGGGAGACTTCTGGAGGACCTGGCGCAGGCCTCGGGGAATGGGAGAGGCCATGATGACGGATATTCGACTGCTGAATCAAGCAAGAGACACAGGGAGGAATGGAAGGAGAGGATCTCGACTTTCGCTTCGCCCCGGTTGAAAACCGGGGCCCGGCAACATACTTATATCAAAATATAGCCACCCGAAGGGATTCCGGGGCTCGGGATGGCTCGCGTACGGACTGAGCCAGTTGCACGCTGGCTTCGAACTACCGGCAATGAAGATCGGCTAAGCGCACTGCCGCGGAGGACTCTGGACGAAGGCAAAATTGGGAAATTGTGGGGTCGTCGGCAGTCCCGGTCTGGGGGTCTCCCCGTCTTCTGCTTGAGATTCTGATTGGGGATGTGTGTCCGGAGAACAATCTTACAATGTCAACCTTCGAAGATCACTACATCCTGTCGACTATCAAATAATCTCCAGTTTCCAATATAAGTGTAGCTCTCTCTCTCTCTCTATCTCTGTCGGATTGACGTCCGACAAAGACATCCGGTGCCAGTCACCTGCTCTTCCGCCATCGGATGCGGACGCTTATGTCAGCCAGATCGGAAGGGCAGCTCGGAAAACACCATCAACTAATGAACTAGTCACTAGTTGACAGCAGGCCCTGATTCATAGCCCGAACTCTATAATTGAGGGAGATATTCGCCGTCAAATGCTCCCCAAGGCTGAGAAAAGACAACAATATGCATTATGGAAGCATAAGCTTTGATTCTTCCGAATACATTCGAACCAGTTCTCCGTCCCAACTGGTCGCATCTACAATGCAAGTCATGCCAATAAAGCCCCACAATCCCGAAAACCGTTGGTATCATAGTAAAAACAGCACAGCCGCCTTTCCCTGTGCATACCTTCCATAGCGCCTGGTATCATGAACTCGTCAAGTGATAAAAGTCAAGCAGAACCAATAAAGAAAACAGCAAAGGAACAGAAAGGGATAAGTGTGTCAGTGACGGATGATGTGACTGTAATGACCTGGGACCCTGCGCCGACATTTGTCGCAATCCGCTCGGTAGCCCATGGAAATCGCTGCCTTCTTCTTCGAGGAAGAGGGAATATGTTGCTCTCGTTTCAAGCTGCCCATCGAACCCGCCGGCTGTAACACATCTGGCGTAGTTTCTGAATACCATGGTGGCGGAGACGCTGGCTGGGACATGTATGTCATATCAGCGTCGCTCACAGAGTCTTTGCTGCTGATCGCCATGGCGTCGCCATTGTCACTGACCGGACTGGGGAGGCGTTGGCCGCACCACCAGACCCTGTCATGGCTCGCGTACGGACCTCTAGAGACGCCCTGCGACGTATATGATGTAGAGTTTTGCACCATGTCTCTTACGACGGGACTTCTTGGGGCAGGTGTGTTCCCTTCCGTAGAGTGTGTAGTCGGCTCTTCGCTTATAACCAACGACTGGTCAACAAGACTATGTGGGATCGGCGACGGCTGGAGACTGTAATTGCTATATCCAGCGACAGATCCCGGGTTGGAATGTTCAACATTATTGGTCCAACATTGGGCGTCTTTTCCGTTATCAATATCCATGCTTGCACTCATTATAGGAATACACCCTTGTTCTGATGGTAATGGCTGATCCCGAGGTTGTGTCGAACCATGATGGGCAAATTTGTCAGCACCCTTATCCTCCTTGTCATCATCCGAGGATTCCACTGGAGTCAGAGTCGAGAAACCGAAGCCAGATGCAAGCCGGTTGCTTTGTGGGAGGGAAGAAAACTGGAGGGCACTTGGGAACGCGCGGAGAGGAAGAGACCTGTGTTTCTGTTGACTACCATTAGTCGCGGGACGAGAATAGCAGGGGTCCTTCAGTCTCAAATTCACGGACCTTTGTCTCGCGGAACACATTTCCATCGAAGTCCTCTTGGTCCTGGTCTCTCTGGCGCTTGGTGGAAAATGCGTACATGGCGCTTTAGGCGCCAGGCCGTACAAAGAGGGCAGTGGAGACCAAAATGTGGAGTTGGTTAAACAGAGTATTGCGGTGAGTGTGATTCGAGCCAGGGTCAAGGTCACATTGAGTCTGATGAATCTACTCCGTAGGAATGTGGAAAGCAATACGCGTATGAGAATAGGGGCTCCAATGAGGAAGCAAGTGATATAGAAAAGGAGGCTAGTAATTAATAAGATGACAGGCCATGGCTATGCAGCACGCTGAATAACTGGTCCAAAGCATGCATGGAGTCACACTAGTAAGTAGTTGAAGAATCAAAGAAACCGGAGCTGGAACGTGGATGGATCATCGCAGCAAAGACCGGGACTTATCGCTCAATGTCCAGCCGGGGTTTAGCGCCGTACGGTTAGTACCGTCACATGTTACGGATTCAGTCCGATTACTACTGGTTAATACCGCCGCGGATGTATCAGGTACCTTGAGAGTACATTCTTTCTAGTTACGACTTTCTCTCGTCGGTGATAGAGAAGACAATTACTCGTAGAGTACCAAGTATGTATTTGTTGACATTTTCACATATGTATTATCCTATTACAAATAGTAAATACACCAGTCCAATAGCTTTTTCAGAAGCCTTCTTGTGCAATCATTGGCTAATAAAGCAAGACGATTCTAAACTCCGTAGGCTTAGTAGTCCGTCGCCAGCTTACTCTCGGACAAACAATGGTGTTTTACTTTGCGAACAGATGTATATCCACCGAAGGCATTCGTTTTTCCAGCCATCGGACAGTCATCAAATTGAAAATTCATACTTTGTACTTTGTACAAAGTAGCAGCCATGTGCATGACGTCACGGAAATTTAGGCTTCAACCTTCGACCTTCAGAATAATCCTCCATGTGGACTCAGTCTCTCTGCTTTTGGTAGCTCAGTTCCTAATATATGCAATCAAATCCGTGCCATTCAAATGTCACCTGCAAAAAGTGGGTTCGCCCTCGTGACTCCGGCTTCGAAAGGACTAGGATTCGCCTTTGCGCGACAGCTGCTGTCCAACACGGGCCTCCCCGTTATTGCGACTGCGCGGAGAGACACCGGACAACTCCGTAAAATCTTACTGGAGCAAGTCAATGATGAGACTGGAAAGGCGGAGGAGAGGCTAAGAGTCTTTGAAGTTGACGTGACTGGTACTGAGTACATCATCCCCTCATGCGTTCTGGTCCTGAACAATGTCTTAGATGAGGCAACCATACACGCCATGGCTGCACAGATACGAGAAGAATTTCCACAGACTCCCCTGCGTATTGCAATCACCGTACCTGGCGTTCTGCATGTGGAGAAGTCGCCGACGCAGATTGACGCTGCCAATGCTCTGCACAGCTTCCAAGTCAATGCTCTTGGTCCTATGCTTCTGATGAAGCACTTGGCACCCTTCTTGCCGACGAAGTCGTCTGCAACCTTTGCGGACGAATCTTTGTCGGCACATGTACAGCGGCCGTGGAAACTTCCATCGCATGCGATCTACGCGATGATGGCCGCACGAGTTGGGTCCATATCGGATAATGCAACAGGGGGCTGGTATTCATACCGTGCTAGCAAAGCCTCCGTCTTTCAGCTGACCAAGACTTTCGATCTGTATTTGCGGTCACGGAGCAGAGACCGAGCTTTTGCGGTGGCGTTGCATCCCGGGACAGTCCAGACTGATTTCACGAAAGATTACTGGGACGGCAGGCACATGTTGCAGCCAGAAGAATCTGCGGTGAAGCTATTACAGCATCTATGTGGTATGCAGACCGGTGACTCCGATGGGCGGGGCCGCTGTTGGGATTGGAAGGGAGAGGAGGTTTTGCCTTGAAAGATGTGAATGATAAAATAGAAAATGCATGCCTTGTGTCTTTGTGCGCCATGTATGGGACCGATTTCCTTGACACACTTGTGATTTCCTTTATTTCTCTTTTTAATCTCGTATGTGGAGTTGCGGTCAGTCAAGGTGTGGAGCGAGATTTATGAGCGTCGGTTGAGATGAACAGCACAATGCTTGAGAGTGGTAAGTGCTGGGACCATACCAGATACAGGTTTCAATACGAGCATCTTAGCTGATTTTCCGTAGCAGCAGTTTTGGACACAGTGGGCCACGGAAAGCACCTTAATTATCTTAGTGTGTATTCTGGTTTTTAAGGCACTGACAGCAGGCTGCATGCAGGGAAACCCAGTAAGGGCAATTCTGTGGGGATGAAGGGGCTGGGGGTCGGCCGTGATGGGGAAGCGTTCTTCCCTCGACTCGGTGAGTGGGCGGCAAAGCGATTACACGCGAGCCGGTCTAAAACGCTATTCCGGCTCAGGATGCCTCAACACCCCCCCCAACACGAATTTTCGACCGGCTACCAACACTTCTTGGTCATTCTGAGTTCTTAAAATCTAGCTGAAGCATCCCTGAAGACCCACAGGATCTGTCTGACTCGCCGTTTTCCTTTGCAAGCTCGACCATAGGTCCAGTCAGAGTCCACTGAGATCGGAGCCCTTCCCCTCAAGCCGTGGTAATGGTTCTCCAGTGGAGGGATTCAGAATGCAAATTGATTAGATCGAGTAGATCTACGGTCTAACGGTCAATTCCCCAGGTCCACACGGGAACTGCCGCCCAGGGCCACTCTGTTTTACGTCTAGCTCAACATGGGGTACATACAGGGGCTTGTTACCATACAAGGTGGGCGAGTTACTGGCCTCCCAACTTCCCCTTCGTGGGGATACTCGCACCAAGTTTGCCCCATGGGGTCGTCAAGCCTAACACTATACTCAGCTAGGAGCCGGGCAGTCTCGCAGGAATGGTGCTTGTTGAAAGTTAATTGAGCGACATACAGCATGTCCCATCCTAGTACTGTGTGACTGGGCGTATCCAATTAAAGCAAATAACATGCGAGGCTCAGCCGAAGACAGAATAAGCCGCATGCATGGCTATGCGCATTGCTTACTCGTTGCTTGGCTGACAGTGATCGAACTGCCCAGCAGTTTCGACAAAGGCCCGCTGATGTGGAGGTCCTTACCCCGTACGAAGCGGGCTCACTCGATAGGCAGTGTTACTATGGAGTACATATGACCCTGCATGCATAGCCGTCCATCCCATACCCCCCCTAAGGTGGTTCAATTCTCCGGACGGAGTACGCAACAAGACGATTTGAGAGATACGAAGCTTATCACACAGGCCTCGTACTCGTGGACCACAATCGTTTATCGGATGATCTCATGCATCAGGAAGACTAAACTATCCAGATTATGTGATCAAATGCAGGCGAAAATCTAGAATCCCGACACGAAGCTACGCTACAATGGCTCACTTCAATCGCTCTCTCTTTCGGCTGCAACATCTCAAGCATTGGTTGTCTAAGCCCTTGAATCACAGGCTGATTGACGTAAGCTATCTGGGACAGGGCCTTGGAACAATGGCATCCAGCGGTTTAAGAATCCACGTTGAAAACCGGAAATCGGAGTAATCCGAATCATGATGTGCTCTAGATAGCATTAAGTCATGGAGTGACCGATCTGGAACGGTAGGCTATCGTTTTCGATAAGATGTTGGGGGTTGAATTGACACAACCTAAAGCGGGAACCTTATTCGTACCATGAATGCCCTCTTTGAGGTGGATAATTGTGCGAGAAGGGGGGATAAGCTGAGTGTGATCAAATCATGCAGTATCACACACCACGGAGCCTTGATGCATTGATCACATCAGACTCGAGGGCAGTGGTTCTGGGCCATGATGGGAGGGGAAGGAGACCCGTGGATGTATCAAGAATGGGTGGTGGGGGGAGGGAGGACTATTGAACTCTAGAAGCGGGTCAATTGAAGCAGTGTCTACCTCAAGTGGTGATGGAGGGAGGGAAGATAGAGTCGCAGGAGAAGAGTTGATAGAAAGAGAGAGATGGGACGATGGATGGTGACATACATGGGACAGACAATACGGTACTGATACCGCCACCGGTAGGTTGCAGCCAACCAACCTTAAGTTTTGCAAGTGTGTGAATCATCGGCTGGTCCGCGCTCCCGCGGCCCACACTTTCTGTCTCTTCATGCCATTTCCATCTTCTCTCATTTGCTCCATTTCCCTGCTCTTTTTTTTCTTTTCTCGCTTGTGCCTTGCTCGCCTTCTCTTTGACCCCCGACTTCGCTTCGGTTGTCTTCTCCCCATTGACTCATCTCCATTGCACACTTCCTGGCCCTTCTAGACCCCTTATAAAGGCTGTATTGTTGTCCTTTTCCATCACTCTTCCTCTTTCTTCCTTTCCCCTCATACAGAATAATCCCTTCCACACAGCCAATTCCCCCCCACCATGCCTTTGATCAGCACCACAGAAGTCAATGAGGACACTCGCGGTTAGTAAACAAACCTCATTTTGAGTGCCAATGAGCCTGTACTGATTTGTCAATCCATTTAGTCCTGGGATATGATCCCCTCCTTCCCCCTCAGTACCTCCAGAATGAGATCCCTGGTGTGAGTCACATCGTCCCCCCTTGCTTTTTCCCTACCAATTTTTCCAAGTCTTTCCTGTCATGTTGGTTGGGTTCTTATCCCGACCACATTCTGAGTTATTTTTATCGTCAATGCCTCTGTTCAGACCATTGGGGCTAACAGAAGACATGATTAGAAAAAGGAATCCCTCGAGGCCGTCCGCTCTGGCCGTAACCAGGCCATGAAGATTATCGAGAAGAAGGATGACCGTCTGCTGGTTGTTGTCGGCCCCTGCTCGATTCACGACCCTGCCACGGCCCTCGAATATGCCGGCCGTCTGAAGGAGCTCTCCGAGAAGCTTTCCTCCGACCTTTGTGTCATCATGCGTGCCTACCTTGAGAAGCCCCGCACCACGGTGGGGTGGAAGGGTCTGATCAACGACCCCGACATTGATGAGTCCTACAACATCAACAAGGGTCTCCGTGTCTCACGTCAGCTCTACTCTGATCTTACCAGCATGGGCATGCCCATTGCCAGTGAGATGCTGGATACCATCTCCCCTCAGTACCTGGCCGATCTGATCTCTCTCGGTGCTATTGGCGCCCGCACCACCGAGTCGCAATTGCACCGTGAGCTCGCCTCCGGTCTCAGTTTCCCCATTGGCTTCAAGAACGGTACCGACGGCAACCTCACCGTTGCCATTGATGCCATTGGTGCCGCTGCTCACCCCCACCGCTTCCTGGGTGTCACCAAGCAGGGTCTGGCTGCTATCACCAAGACCGCTGGTAACGAGCACGGCTTCGTCATCCTCCGTGGAGGCAACAAGGGCACCAACTACGACCGTGAGAGCATCAAGGCCGCCCGCGAGGCTCTGGCGGGCAAGAAGCAGTCCGAGGTCGTCATGGTCGACTGCTCCCACGGCAACTCCAACAAGAACCACCGCAACCAGCCTCTGGTCGCCAAGGAGGTCTCTGACCAGCTCCGTGAGGGCCAGGATGCCATCATCGGTGTTATGATTGAGTCCAACATCAACGAGGGTAACCAGAAGGTTCCCCCCGAGGGTCCCTCCGGCTTGCGCAAGGGTGTCAGCATCACTGACGCCTGCATTGACTGGGAGACCACCGTCCAGGTCCTGGAGGACCTCGCTGATGGTGTTCGTGCCAGACGCGCCGCCAAAGCCGCTCAGGCCAAGACCACTAATGGCACCCACTGAGCGATTGAGGATGGATGATCTGCGTTTACGAAACCCCCAGCGAGTGTGATTCCCTTTTCCTTTTGTTCCGAATAATCCGATCTAGATACCATAGCCAGGGTGCTTTATTTTACCTCATTTTGGTTTCATTATCTGACTTTGCGGGCACGAGTTCCTGAGTTATGGGTGTGTTGGACAGACAGCCTCTGCCTGTTGCGGGCAGCGTTTTCGGTCTTTGTTCCAGTAAAAGTCTTGACTGCTTCTTTTTACACTTTTTGTAATTTCTCTTTGCCTGTCCCTGTTCACTTAGGTTCTGTCCACGGTAGACAGTGATGAATCAATAATAGAACGATGAGTATGACAAGATCTGATTGCCCATGTAGATTCAACTTTGCTCGATTGACCGAACGAACCCTCTTGATTAAGTGAATCTTGAGCCATTGACAGCACTATTCTAACCAAGAGACGAGAGAGATACCAGAGATAGAGAATAGTAGATATGTATATGTACACAAGAGTAAAGACAAGAACTCTAACCCAGTAATACACAGGTTGAGGAAAGCAAACAACAGCAAGATAAGAATACAGCTAGAAAGAAAAGAAAAAAAGATGAGACAAAAATAAAATATAACCCGCATAGACGCCGCAACCCCAGATTATGGAAAAACAGGGAGAAGATGCCATGCAAACCAGAAAAGCAGCATAAGTAAATGTGATAGGCGTCATCTCTGAGACATTCCTTGTTTTCCATCCTCACTCACGTACACACACCCACCACCTCCCTCCGCTCTATATGTCATACATCCATTTCCATATACCAAAGGTTTCTTGATTCTTGGACTCCTTACCGTCCAGTGAACCAACTCTTCCAGCTTCGCGTCGACTGCTTCGCAGCATCTTCGGCGCTCTCAGCCAACGCATCCAGCTGGCCCTTGGGAACAGCAGGAGCAGCAGACTTGGCCGCATCCTCCGCAGCCTTAGCGTTCAGCGCCTCCAGCACTGCGGACTTGTTGCCGCCCTCCAGGACACTATCGGGGATAGAGCTGCTGCTATCAGCAGCGGCCTTCTCATCCTGCTTCAAACCACCAAAGATGAAGTTCTTGACCTGATTCCAGGGCCGCTGCGCCTTAGCCTCCTCCTTCTTCTGCTGGAAGATCTCCCCGATCTTCTCATTCTTCAGCAGCTCCAATTGCTCTGTGTTGGCCGTACCGGCAGCATACGCCGTCTTCGCATCCTGCAGTCTCTGCATTTCCTTCTCCACCCACAGAGCCCGCTGCCGACGGTTGTATAGCGTTAGAGAGATGACGGAGTAGACTGTTAGAGCTCCGCAGACACCTGTTTTTTTTCATTCCCGAAACGCGTCAGTCAATGATTCTATAACCCTCGCGGCGGCTCAACACATATGTGTAGTCCATTTGTAACATCGTAGATGATAGAACATACCGGATGCAGCAATCAGCGTGTACACCATCGTCTTATGCGCCTTGTTCGCAAATCGACGTCCTACTTCAATCATTTGATCCACCCGCGACGTCGACTGAGCTAACCGGGCCGCGCGGGCCTGGGCCCTCAACCGCTCGACCTTTTCCTTGGGAGACTCCGGTCTGCCATTGGCGTTTAACTGCGGCTGTTGCTGTTGCTGGGAGGTGGGCTTTGCCATCGAGCTAGGGAGCTTGTAGGGGGCCGCCGCGCTGGCCGAACCGGGCTTGGAGTGCGCGTAGGGCCCGGTGGCCGTGAATCGGGTCGCGTCTGCAGCGGAGCGGGACATTTTTGAATTAAGTCGGCGAGGATGGATTGTCAGTGAGGATGCTCGAGGGTGGTAGTAGTAGTTGTTGGTGGTGATATGGTATGATGTGACCGGGATGGAATCAGTCGGAACGGTACATTCGGCGGTGGGCGGGGTGGGTGGGAGAGACGAAGGGTTGCGCACGCCAAGGGAATCAGTCGGGGTTAATTGGATAGGACGACGGAGGGTCAAAATCCAAAAGGCACGAGATTGGGATTGTTCGAGCTGGGGAGGGGAGAGCAGCTGAAGCCAACGGGGGTCAGGCGGAGTTTGGAGGAGGAGGAATTGGGAATGATTGCCGGCCGGGGAAATTTTCAGCGGAAAGAAATCCAACCTCGTCGATTCGAGGCCGAGCCGGACACTAACTTACTACAACTCCGCTTCCGATTTACTCCATAGTTTATCATCTAGACAGCTATTTGCCTTTACACCAACTCTAGTTAGCTTCATGGTCGAGCTACAGCAATCATTAATTTCATCACATCTCCTATGATTATCGCACTATGGACTACAACGCAGCAGACTTGAGCTCCGTCCTCAGAACTCTCTCCGCCTTATCCAACCAGCAACTACCACAACCTCAATCACAATCACAAGCTCAATCACAACAACTACAATTACAACGACAATCACACCCTCCCTACTCTCACAACCCAGACCCCTCAACATCAACAGCGCCAACAGAAGACAATGATCCCTACGAACCCAGCGAATCCCTCCCCCAGCTCCCTATCCCCCCGAAACCCACATCCTCACGACCCCAACATCACCAAACACAACCACAACCACGACCAGCACCAACAGGACCCATCACCGAAGACACCTCCACCATAACCACCTGGCCAACGGCCCTCCGCTACGTAATGCGCACAGTAGCCCAAAACGAAGAAATCCAGCGCCGTCTCCGCTGGCTAATCCAACGCCAACACGACCATGAGAAACAATGGTGGCAGGGACGCGAAGCGCTCTTGAAGAAACAATCTGCCCGGGCGGAGAAAAAGAAGGAGTTGGATGCTGTGCTGTGAGTCACTCTATTCCTATTTATCCCCAATCATCAATCTACAAAGAAACAACAATGAGAAAGAAGTCAGGCAAAGAGATGAGTTAATCATTAATGGAATTGTGATGATTAGACGATCTGTCGGCGCTCCTGTTGACGAGAATAAGCAAGTTTCTGTATGTATTTCCTTGCATGCAGGTCATATGCGGATCTGGACACAGATGAAGGAGAAGCACAAGGAAGATCATCCACCATAGTGCTGGTGGTTATCCTTATCACAAGAAACCTACACAGCTAATACTTGATGATGAATGAACCAGACAGCCGAAGAAGACCGCGCCGAACTAACCAACTACGACGCAAAAGTATACAAAGCCTCGAGACAAATGTCCGATGCTATGATAGCAGAGCTCAAGGCACTCAGGATTCCCTTTTTCACTATTAAGAAGGGTCTTGTTTCGGAGTCGGACCCATCAAATATGGGAAGAACAAAAACTACTGCCCCGACTGTCAAGCAGCAGCAGGGGCAGCAGCAGCAGCAGCAGCAGCAGCTTTCCCGAGAGGAATTGTCGGCGCTTCAGCTGAGAATGTTGGAGTTGTTGCAGGATCTTTGTCGGGAGTGATTTGTCTTAATATGATGATAGGACTGATGCTTGAAAAGGTAACAAGTTGATGTAGATTTCACCATTGTGGTCTATCATGGGGCTAGATAGTGTGTCTATCCCTTTTTCATTGCTTAATTTGATTCCCCTTGGTCTTGTGCCTCTTCGTTGGCAAGGCCTTGGCAGGATGCACGCTGTGATGTGGGGATTCACCCAAAAACCCAAACCTCGGCTTCGGCCTCACTGGGGCCTCAGTGCGCCCAGTGGCTCGATACTCTTGTATTGACGATTAACATTATGTACACACGCACAATCCCCGCTTCTATCTCAGGCCACATGCCTAACCGTCTAGTCCGCCAAAAGGTCAAGAAATGCTGTGCCCCCGTTACTGATGAACCTGTTCTGTCTATGCAAAAGCAATGAATGCTCCTATGGAAGCACAAATGCATGAATCGGGTGGCCTAGGAGGAGCCCCAATAGAACAACAAAATGGAAATGACAATGTCCGACACCCAGAGCCCCAAGAGCGAAATGGTGGCCAAGTAAATGCAAAGCTGCCGCACAACACCTCGGAATGCGAATGTAGCCGATGGGCTGATGGATCAAATATAGAGATAGGTATGGAGTTCAGAATAGGAGACAAGGGAATGCTGGATAACGTAGTCTACTCGAGCTTCTTCTCCGCAACGGCGACAGCCACTGCTACGGCCGCTCCCAGTATAGCGCTTTCAGGTGCCGGGTCCAGGCACACCTGAGGTTCCGTAGTGGTGTCCGACGATGGCCGCGATGCGTTCGTCTCCTTTACAAGGTCATTCAAATAACCCTGGCAACGGTCCCGGAACCCAGGGTATTTGTTGATGACACTGCCGTCGCATGCGATTGACAGACTCCGGTGATTCTCTTCGCTTTCTACCACGGTCACCTCTTGAGTTTCCTTGATCGAAGGAGGGGCCGTCGCGGGAAATTCTGCCTCATTCCGCAGGCACCACATGCTGTGGATTGCCGTTGCCAGATATCCTGCTGCTCGCTTAGAGACGACCTGGCAGACTCGTCGGAGGAAGCGCAAATCCTCGACAGACGGTGACACGGTAAATGTATGTTCCTTCTGCAGAAGTGCCGCAGACGATGAGAGAAGCGGGGTCGTATCAGCTTCCAGCGCCGCAACGATACTAGTGTCGAACGAATACGCATCGCGCATCGAATGAGGCAACTCCCCGCCGAAGAGCTTAGCAGATTCCACCGCTTCAACAATGATGAGACGGATGATCTCGCCCAGATAACGCCCAGTGATCATATACTCCAGAGGTTGGTAGTCCGGCCGAAGGTGTGTTCGGTTCAAAACCTCATCCCAGCGAGTCTTGGGGAGGATACTGCCGCCAAACATGCTCATTTCGCTGTTGACGATAACGTGCTTGGCGTAGTCGAACCAACCTGGCGGTCTCGTACCGAACTTGGTCAGTCCAATCTCATGAACTGGAAAGTGGATCGCCACATTAGTTCCAGTTCCTAGAATAAGCGACATGCGTGTCTTGGGTTCGATGTAGGCGCGTGAGAGGAGTGTCGCGGAGCTGTCGTTCACGATCCCATCCACCTGGACATTGAGGTCTCGCTTCCGACAAGACTGAACGATAAGATCACCCAGCTCTTGCCCAACGGTGCCATTTGAACAGTGAAATCCTTTGCCCATGTGGATAACGAGACCACTACTGTTGGACGTTTGTTCAATGGGGAACGACCACGATAATCCCATCGACAGTGGCACGGCCTCTCGTCCATAGTTGGTGCCCACTTCGCGTAGCATCGAGTCGATCTTCTCCGCCATCCAATCAAAGAAGAGAGTGCCCTCCAGCAACTTGACATCTTCGTCAATGTACGACGATGAGACGTGAAGGATGCGCATGTCTCCCTGCCCACGTAGTTCAACCAATGCTACCCGCAGCGTTGAGCCACCGACATCCAGTGCGAGGAACGTTCCCGTCTCTGTTCCGGAGGGCAGGGCATGGTTGTAAGATGGTAGCATGCAGACGGAACTAGATTGTAGACAAGACTTGAACTGCGCACGGATCTTGTCTGACATGGCGACCATGTTCTGCACAGACAAAGGTGCCGTGAACAGACGATCCACCTCATCAGCAAACGTATCAAGAGAGCGACGTCCCCAATACGCTCCATGGAAAGGCTTCCGCCGCTTACGGGAGGGGTCGCGGAAGAGGGAAGGGAACAATAGCATAGCCTCCAAGGCGGCAACTATGTTCGTAAAGAGTTCTTGCATTCGATGCAAAACTTTGACCAATGGGGCCGACATGATTAAGAGAGGGAGAAGTTGGTTTTGGGTAAGAAGGAAGGCGATCAGAGAGGGTTTCCCAATCCCAAGCTGATGGTGAGGAGGGATGAGGGGGTGTATTTGTATGAGCGGGTAGTGGTGGTTTAACACAGATAAGGGCTCATACGGGCAAGTGAAACTTGGAGAGGGTCAAAGAAGCATCGATACGAGCAAATGCCACTTCAAGATAGTAAAAAAGAAGTCAAGTCAAAGGCTTGTCGGCCCGAATGATGACAATCACCGAAGCGGGAAGGATGCGCAATGCAAATGCAGAATAGAACCAGTCTCTATCCCAAGGCAATGAAGTAATTCAAGAGAAGTGGACAAGACTTTAAGAAGTACCACTGATCACCCGAACAACGAATCCTTGCACAGGGTGCAGCGGAAAGGGAACCAATGTTGAGACGGGGATAGTCTGTGCAAAGGGAGTAGTAATAGAGGTAAGTAGTAGTAGGTGGTAGATGAACCTGGCAGGGAGAGAGCGGATGGATGGAGTTGGATGACGAGCGGGCGTTCCAGTGCCTGGCGGGAAGATAATTGAATCGAGTTGCACGGAAGGAAAGATGGAGGTGTAGCCCGAGAGAAGGTAGCGTTATAATTCCAGGGGATGTATGGAGTAGATGAATTTGATTGAAGGGAGGGGGGGAGAAAGAGAGAGAAGGAAAGAGAGGAGAGGGGGGAGAAGAGAAAAGGGAATAGAAAGAGTGAAGGGAAAGTAGAGGTAGTAGTCGTGAGTGGTATCGATTGTATTGTAGTTTTGGGAGTCGCAAAGTATTCTTAGTAGGAGAGTAGCGGTGGTAGTAGTTGATAGTAATAGTGGTAACTAGCAGTAGTAGTATTAGTGGTAAGTGGTAGTAGCGGTACTACCGGGTTTGGTGGGAAAAGGAAACGGGAAACGAGAGGGACGATTGAAGGAAAGGGAACCAACCTACTACTACGCGTGTTTCATTCCCCGTCAGGAACCAACGTCCGGATTGGCTTTCCCGCAGGCTGGAATGGCTTGCTTGAGGAATCTGCAATTCAAAGGGGGAGAAAGATAAAGAGAAATCCCATCCATCACTGTAGGAAGGCGAAAATAAAAATAAAAATTAGAAAATTAAAAATTAAATTAAAAAAAAAAAAAAAAAAAAAAAAAAAAAGAAGAAGAAGGGAAATCCATGAATTTGCAGGCCATCGGTATCATACTTTCCAGTGGTTTGCCGGTCAGGTCGCAGGGTGGTAACTCACTGACTACTACTAACTTACTGCGACTGCGACTTACTTGGGTGGTACTACTTCCTCCCTGCTCTGTCTGTCTGGTATGGTTCCTGGCAGCTGGTTCGTTCCGTATTGTATTTACCTGTGACTCCATTACTTACACAGATGCCGTCATTCAATCACTGACTCGAGACTCACTTGAAGAAATCAATCCATTGTGAACGAGACACTATTAGTTACCTAATCAATTTGATGTACTGATTCAGAGAGGATCGATTGCTACCATGTCGGCTGGTAATTCCTCGGACTTTCCCCGGAAGTTATTGATGGCGACCGAAAGAGAACCTCTGCCGTCATGAACCCCTAGCAATGATGCGATGGTGCATGAAACAGATACTATTACTGCCTACATAGTAGCAGTGGTGGTGTATTGTGTAATACTTAAGAGATGGTATAGTTATCTGATCCATCATCCCGGCTAAAAGACCTCTCCGTAATCAGTACTACTAAGATTGGGTTTTATGTGAGACCTGGATCCATGCCTGGTCTAGAACGACCAGGGCTAGCTTCGGATGCTCGGAAGGTACTGTTTTTAAGAGAAAGACAGATTCAAGGATCATTTGAACACCGCATGGAAACGAGGGAGTTCCAAAATAGCCATCGAACTGCGTTATCATCATCATCATCATCATCGTCATCTAATCATCCGCAGAGATCGGGCGAATGCATGATCTAATCATTGACTTAATACTCCGTATTTCAGCAGTCTCTTCAGGGGTATAAAGAATAAGCATAACTCACTGGAAGTTTGATCTCAACGGTAGTCAGCTTATCCTTACCAGTGAAGATAGGTGACTGAAACAATGAGACACAAGAAACACCCATCAATGACATTGACATGGTTTCCCGTGCTGAGGAAAGGGTCATCCTATACTCACTCAGTATTAGATCTAAGGAAGGGAAGAGTACCACCCGGCGTGATGGGAACAGATGAACCAAGTGGGGCCCGGTGAAGTTTAGAAGCGACAGAGTTGCATCCAAAATGGATCGGGGAGGTCATCGACCCTCCGCTTGGTTTGGTCTTCAGTACATCAATCCTGTGTGTGTCTGTGTCTGTGGATACGGTTTTGACATTGTTTCGGTAATCCTTATACCGGTTCTCCAACAGTTGGTCGGGCAGAGAAATCATTTTAATTCAAATAAATTCAATCTCTTTCGGCTAGTCACATAACCGAGTATGGAGGTATACTGTGACTCCTCACAGACAAACGGGATGAGCGGGATGAGTAGGGTTCAAGGAGGGGATCGGATATACTGCAGCCTCCCTGGCATTCCCTTATCCTTTCCCAGAGTCCCCCATGATGGACTTTTGATGCAGCCAGAGGGAATTGGAATGTGACACCTTCGTTTGGTCGAGGAGCGACTGGGTGCAACGGTGGTAGTGGGCCCGCTCCCAATGGCCGGGAGTGTTACATTTTACCCATCCTCCTCCCCACCAATCATCGTCTCTCCCTCGGCAAGTTACTTTAGTACTCACTAGTAGTAAGTACTCACTACTTACTTGCTACTAAGTACTTACTCAAGCTTAATACTAATTACACTCACCTGGTATCTGATCGGTTACTTCATCCGGGTGTTTTACTTGCCATGGAAGTGCTTGGCTGAATTATTTTTAATCATCATAGCACCGTATCAACTTTAAATACCTCTAAGTAGGGGTACTACATTTCTACATCAGTGAGAGAGACTGCGCATTCCTGAAATTCCGCCAAGGAACGGGACATGTGCTGAGACGCACAAAGTCAGTAAGGTAATTGTCGATAACCACACTAAGAATAACAATCAGCAACAATATCATCCATCTCCGCATTTCAGGAGTGATCGATCTCTATCGGCAAGGACAATTTAGACCAACTCGCTACTAGCCCGATCTGTTATTTAGTAGTACTCTGCGTTTCAGGGTCCCCTCGCTACCACAGACAGGCCAAGGTTGGTGCAAGGGACCAAATGCCTGTCAAGATACCCAGGAGATTTTGATCCTGCAAGGGGCGCTATCCCCGCTAAATTTCCATTCTGATAGATGTCGGGGTGCTGTGCTGCCCTGATGCAATCAGTCATGACTCGGCAGCAGTGTCCAATCTGTAAATTTCATCTAATCATAGCATTTACCAACTACTACTTGTATACGATGAGTCGGGCACCTTTCAGTTTCACTCCCATATAGCAGCCAGAGGATAGGTGCTGCTGATACGGCCCAAGACACTCTCTGCCCACGTGGTTCTCATGACTTCCCAACCATCCATCACCCCCATATCTTCACGGAGCATGCAGGACACCTCAGCCGTGCCATGAACGCCTTAAATTTAACCCGTGTGTCTGTGTACCTACGTGGCCCATCAGAACACCAGACCTTGATCCTAACGATGGGAGCTTTGCTTACGGGAGAACCTCGACGACCACAAGTCCTGCCCCGGCAGGTCGTAACATCATGGTCATCATCATCATCATCTCCTATACAAATGACGCCAAAGTCACTATAACACCTACTAAGAGGAAATCACACTCTCCCTCAGCCCACGTCACTACTACTTGCTCTCAAGCGAAGTTACCTTGCTAGCAAGACAGAGCTACAATGATGAACCATCTGATACCGTGTCGACAGTATCCTCTGCCCCAGGACCCACAATCCTAGCACCATCTACCCATCTACAGTGAGTAGTCATGCAACCCAAGCCCCGGCAACGTGATCTACTCACTCACTAAAGATAACGCGGGTCGGGTACATATTTTCCATGACCTCGTATCGAATGAGCCAAGTCCAAGTAGTCCGGGTCATCCAAGAGGGGAACACCACTGACTGCTGCAACATTGTAAGACCAGCAAGAGATGGCGACACCACTCACCACCATCATCATTATGACTATCATCAACATAATACTACTCACACCATGTCGGACTTATATTATACATTCAATGAGACTGTCGTGCTCAACTACTTGGTCCACCCGACTTTTAGCCTTGCACTACCACCATCATCCACTCCCCATCTTGCATCACTGCCACTGTGTGACAATGGCTCGGTATCCGCGCTTACTTTCTAATTTTCTATTGGGAGAGGGGGGAACATGGGGGGTTTTAGGAGAACTGCTGGTGGTGACGTGGTTCCTATCCCCATTTTCTCTCAGATCCATGTGTTTGTGATGGCTTCATTTCCAATGGCAGTAGTGTGGTAAATAGTAATCTCATCATATTTCTGTCATAGGGGCTCCATCAGTACTTAGGTATATATTCCTATGGGATTGCTGTGCGGTGTGCTTGCACTCTCTATTAGTACTAAATCCTATCCAATCGAGCCTTGATCAGTATTCATCTAAACAGCGCTCATCATATTCATACTACTAGTAGAAGAAAATGGCACGAATAAATTCTCGAAGGCAATTATTTAGGATATACTTGACAAAGGTGGTCTGAACAGTGGTGGTATAGGACCGTACCGAAGCCAAATCCCCAGTTTAGATCTGTGCTCGGGGATCGAGAATAATATCGACATGAAGATGAGAGATTGACAGCGGCCATGTGTAGGTTGACCTTTGCTACTTGTGTAGGTTTTTTAGTATAGTTTCAGGCTCCAGCGGGAGGCGTTCGTTCCTGCCTCATGATGACATCACCCCCAGTGTGAAATAAGTGTGCATATGAATAGTCCATCGTACACTTCACTCAGGTATACTCTTTTCTTTTGTAATAGCTGCATTCTTTTTCCTCGAGCAACCCAGTAATTTACATATTGCTATAAACACTGAAACCACTCTCGCATCATGCCGACGAGAAGAGTTCAAGACAAGACGGGAGAACAGATCAACGAAGGAGACTACGTGTATACAAGGTATCGTGGAGGAACCCACGAGGGAGAAGTAAGCCTACCGTTCCCCATCTCGGTGCCATTGTCGTTGTTGAACGGCTTATGTTAGCTTCGCAATTCAGTAATTAGTCTTAGCACACGGCTAACTGAACCAACCCAGGTTGACAAAGTCGTTACGGACGAGGCTGAAGCACATGAAGAAGAGGTAGCCAACCCACCCAAAGTAAGCAAGTCCCCGCAGACCAGACTCGAGGCATCGAGCACATGCGGCTGACGGTCCTTTTCAACCCTCTCAAGGTCATCTTTCACGATCAGCATGGGCATCGTGTAGCACATAATCCGAAGACTTTGGATAAGACGGAATGAAGTGGGATGATGCTGTCGGGGCGGGGCCACGGAGGTCTGAGGGGTTTGTAAGATAATGAGGCCATACAGAATACATCAATCACTATTGGATCAAGAACCTCTTGAATAATACTGGAGCGTTGACAGCTGGGTGTTGTTGGCTTTGTGGTGGTTGCACTTGTGGTCTTCCCCGGACTGCACTGCAATGCAGATGACTCGAGCCTGGGGTACTGTTACAATTCTTTGGGTCCAGTAGCGATAGTATATCCGGGGAACATTGGCGTCTGTTGGGATCTTAATTGCTCTTTCCATCCTTTCTCAACTACCTGCTTGCTCCAAGCTTGGTCTTTTTAAAAGGCCCTGGAGCAATGGCACATCAGCATCAGCCGGCCACTTCTGCTTAAACCGGCCAGAGAATCGAACCAAGAAGCCACTGAGCTGTTCATACGTCGCAAACATGGTCATTTGACCATCATCTTCACGCTCCCGTTGCCCGTCACCGATTTCCTCCGACTGGAAATAGAGTGGCGACAGGGAGATCAAATGAACTGCTGCAGACGCTGTGCTTTGGACCAATTGTATGACAGATACCTGCTGATTAGCTTCACACTCCATACCTCTTCTATCAATTCAGGATGACTTGTGCAGGCTCGGAGTTAGTGGCAAAGCATAAAAGTTGCCTTAGTTTCCCGATATCTCACGGGTGGCCCGCGGAGTGGGAGACCGACCATTTGAAGGTCAGACAGAATGCTGACCCTTGAGAGATAATGCAAATATCCTCAGTCAGACGCATCCAATCGCTCCATTGTCCGGTAACCATGGGCTTGCGCTTCTGATGTCTAGACTGCGACTGGATCTTGGCTCTCTCCAAGTCAAGACTGCAAATCAATGACGAAGGAGTAAATCAGCATATGAGACCGAGGCCTGTCAAGAAGAATCGGAACACTTCCTGGTGTCAGATACGAGGCACACTTGTTCTGGCTATATCCGTCAGCGGTTTCTCTCTGCCCGGTAAGCGCATTCATCGCGGGTGCACCTCTCAACTCTCTATCGTGCATCACTGAACCTGCATAACATGCGGCTGTCTGCCCTAGCTAGACGTCTCCTTTGTGGGGTATTCTTGAGCCCTGTATGCCTCTGCATTTCAGTTCCCCAACAACCCTCGCCTGTGCCAGATTCGGACCATGATCTTGTCTCAGTTTTGTCGAATGCAGCCAAAGATCCCATGGTGAATAAGAAGGTATCGTCTGTGGCTGCGGGTATTATATCAGGTCTTGCAACAAACGAGAAATTGCAACAACCTGGGGATGAGCAGGTGCAATTGGCACTGAAAAGGATCGAGGCATTATTCACCAAGAAGAGTAGCTCGACAATGCTGGATTTTGCAAACGACATAGCAGCCTCAGGCCTAGTTACCCCCAAGATCCTCACCGTCTTGAATGGTTATCCGAACGCCAAAATTAACTCGGCTCATAACCTAAACCCCGACCTCAAAAGCGGAAGTATATACCCGTCTAAAGCGACCGAGGATGCACCGTATTCCATCCCAGAAGCAGCTCTTAGAGAGGCTATCTATATGCCATCTTTCTCCCAAGGGGAGAACAGCAGTGGAAGGAAACCAGTGATCTTGGTTCCAGGAACGGCCGCACCTGCTGGAACATCGTTTTATTATAATTTCGGAAAGTTGGGCAACGCTATCCCGGAAGTTGACTTGGCTTGGGTCAATATACCCCAAGCCTCTCTGGGAGACGTCCAGGTTACCGCTGAATACATCGCATATTCCATTAACTACATATCCAGTCTCTACCAGTCCAAGGTTAACATCATCTCTTGGTCCCAGGGCGGGTTGAACACACAGTGGGCCCTCAAATATTGGCCATCCACGCGGGGCTCAGTGGAGGATTTCATTGCAATAAGCCCTGATTTCCGAGGGACTGTTGAGGCCAGGCTGGTGTGCCCCTGGCTAGCGGGGATAATGTGCACCCCCGCACTGTGGCAGCAGGGGTGGGACGCTAAGTTCGTTCGCACCCTGAGGGCACTCGGGGGTGAGTCGGCGTATGTTCACACGACGACCATCTACTCTTCCTTTGACGAGGTTGTGCAGCCGATGGATGGAGACCAAGCATCTGCGATCCTCCAGGATGCACGTGGAGTTGGCGTGTCCAATAATCACTTACAGTCTATTTGCGCCCACAAGCCCGCAGGAGGATTGTACACGCATAAAGGAGTGCTATACAACCCACTTGCTTGGGCGCTTATCATCGATGCGCTAACTCATGATGGGCCCGGTAACCCTTCGCGAGTCAACGTCACCACGGTGTGTCAGCAATCAATTCCTCCACAGCTCGGTCTGGACGACTTGCTAGGCACAGAAGGACTTGTACTAGTAGCTCTGTCGGAAACCCTGAGGTATAGACCGAAGACATTCGCGGAACCCGAAATCATAGGCTATGCCGCTTCAGCGCCCGGAGTAGGGGTGAAATACCGAACTTGAAGGATGAGAGAAGTAGTAGGCAGATAGGTGGTCACTGCACCCCATACGTACACATCTGTATTTAGGTTTATACTTGGCTACAG
Organism: Aspergillus neoniger CBS 115656; assembly: GCF_003184625.1. Classification (NCBI taxonomy): domain Eukaryota; kingdom Fungi; phylum Ascomycota; class Eurotiomycetes; order Eurotiales; family Aspergillaceae; genus Aspergillus; species Aspergillus neoniger. The sequence continues at coordinate 97,447 of NW_020291177.1, read as the reverse complement.
CCAAGCACTCTCTGCGCAGGCCAACGATCACTTCCCAGAAGGGGATCCCTGTGGCTCGAGATGAGCTTGACCTTATAGGCTAATGCATTCGTTTCACGGAAGTCTTCAACAAGTGGATCAGATCCAGCCGGAAGAACTGAGTGGCAACCGTCATCGTCTCCCTCACCCGAACTGTATTGGCAGAGATCAACCCACCGCAACGGAATTGGCGGGACTGTCGTTCAGTGTATACGTAGTCCACACACAACCGAAACCGCCTGACCCAGGTAGGAAACAGGGAATAGGAATATTCCGCATTTTCTACTCCGGTGCTGAGAAGTCATGGTCGCAGATTAAAACCTATTTGCCATGGTTTGGTAGATCGTGCGACGAACAGTAGTTGATCGCAGCAAAGATAAAAAATGGATGGCTGGACGAAAGCCAATTTCAAAGGATTGTATACCCATCACGTGGCTTGTCAGGTGGTCACGCCAGTCCATTTTCAATTGCACACCTCCCTCACCTCGCCAATTCAAGCGACTCTTATCTTTCGCCATACTTACTCCATAGCTTGTTGGGCTACCCCGGAAATTGTGCATCGTGAAATCTCAGGATTCCACTGTATCCCATTCCAGGGGTCCATCTGAGATCGGGAAAAGAAAAAAAAAAGAAGACTCATTTTTTATCCAGATCCTTCCTTCTTCCCCCCTTGCACCACGCATACCATCATACCAGATCGCCCAAGCTACGGAGCAAAACTCAGCTCACCACTACCGGTGCTAACGGAGAAGACCCGCTGATCAAAGCAAGCGTATCCATGATAATCACTAAGATAATCTGTCTGGGACGATGGAAAAGAGAGCCTATATCTATGGACTGCCGATCGCTTCTCCTGGATGGAGTCGGCGGTTAGCCTGAGGTGTCCATGGGTCTGAGAACTCTGAAATGGCAAATGACACCGACACCGGCATGCCATGGATCCTCTCATTCGCCAATCCGCCAGGAATTTTCTCCCCAGGCGGCACGGTTCGCTCGTGGTTGCGGGTAACCGGCTTGGAGACTCACCATAGAACTCTTTCCAGAAAAGTAAGTCTTAGACGGCCAATTTCGCTTAGTGCGCCAAGTCCGTGGGAAGAAACTGGGAGTACGTGGACCGTCGCCAATTGACAACTGATTTTGCGGGTAGAATCAGACAACCGGCCATAGCCATGGGTCTCCCAATAGTCCATTTCAGCCACACACTCGCAACTGAGTCGGTCTAGATCTCCGGAAGGGGTAAACTCGGGGTGGAAAAGAGTTCAATGTTTCATGCCCGAGGTCCGAATCAGCTCGGGGTTAGTGGCGCTGCTGCTCACATACATACTCACATAACGCAGCCTCCCCTCCTCCTCCCTTCCACGTTTAAGGAGGGAACAAGAGGGTTTGGGGGTGGCGGCTCAGAGGATTCGATATATTCACACCTCCAGCGTAGAATTGCCGGGTCAAGTCGCTTCATTTGGCGTGGCCACCCAGTGGGATCATGGGATGACCCGTCCACGAATCTGGGCGACTTCCGGCTGCACCTTATCCAGCAATCAGAGCGTCTCCTGCGCTGATGAAGTTCGCAGCGTGGCCCGCAGCTCCACTGTCCGAAACGCTGCCAAGAGTGTCCGCCTCGTCTGATCGTCAGCGGCCGTATCAGCACTTACGTTGTCACTGGCCGTGCCCGACCCAAATTATGGAGATTCCGTAATGCTTTGCGGAGTCTTAGCCTCTCCCAATTTGTGCTGGCTCATGGGATTCCGTTTCGACGGTGTCGTGGATGGGGTGTTCTTGCAGGGGGCACCTCCATACTTGACTACTGTTCCCTGCGCGCCAGGGAGAAGATCTTTCGGATAGATACCATCGACGTCCACTTGGCTGCTTGACAGACAGCGACCGTCTGTCTTAATGACCCGGTCGTCTCCCGCTGTCCTCCTTCCTTCCTTTCCGCTAATCGTTGCCCTTTTCCCTAGCTAATCGTCACAATTTTATTTTTCTTGGGGGAGGAACTCTTCCTCTCCTAGCCACTCCTTCAAAAAATGTTGTTCTTCTGGGTTCTGTTGTTTCTTTCTTTTCGCGGGATTGTCGCGGAGGCGGAGGCGGACGATGATTTGATGTCCTTTGTGACGGTAGGAGAATTTTCCAACGTACTTATATATAAATGATCTTCTTGCTGACGAGCAGCCAGCTTCCGGAAGTGAGAGCATTGAAGTTTAATGTTGCATACTACGATCGCGAATCGGTTAGCCCAGGCTACTGGTTCGTTGCGCCATATGGCGTGATTGACCCAGAAGCTCCCACGAAGCAATGGAAGCCTTGCCAAGTTGGACCCTACATCTATGATGCAGATGGCGTACGTTTCCTCATTCCTTATCCCAGAAATTCATTTTACCCCCTTTCGTGAGGAAAGGGATGTCTCTCAAAAATGAGTGAGATCCCCGAAAGGAGTAAGTAGCTTACTAACCGGCCATACGTAGACTCTGGTTTGGGCCGGATCTTGCATGTTCGACAACCGCAACATTTTCGATTTCAAAGCCGTCAACAATATCGACGACAAACCTCACCTGTCCTTCATCCTTCAGCATGGCTATCAGGATGGTGGTAGAGACAAAGGATACGGATACGTACTCGACCAAAACTATGAGGTCGAAACTGCTGTGCCGGTGACCAACGATCTCTCAGCATTTAACATGCACGAGTTCAATGTCCTTCCTGGTGGAAAGACTGCTTTGGCTTGCGCATATCGCAACGAATATGTCGACCTGGGAGACCTCGGTCGTCCCAACGAATACGGCTGGGTTGTCGCTGGTGGCTTCGTCGAGCTGGACACCGCTACCGGCGAAGTCCTCTACGAATGGTCTTCTCTCGGCTACATCCCTATTCACGAGTCCGTGAAAGTCGATTCTCGCTCGCCGCCGGCTTCCCAACCCGGCTGGGATTATGTCCACGTGAACTCCATTGATAAGAGTACGACAGGAGACTACCTCTTGTCTGCGCGATTCACGAGCACCCTCTATCTGATCTCCGGCGAGGATGGACAGATCAAATGGCGCCTTGGTGGGAAGTACTCCGACTTCGTTCAGGACTTCACCTTCTCCAAGCAACACCACGCACGTTTTGTCGAGTCCAATGCCACCCATGCCATTGTCTCCTTCCTGAACAATGCCTCTGATGAGGCCGAAAACGAGGAAGACACATCCGCAGCGATGTTCGTGCAGATCGACACCACGACGACCCCCATGACCGCGCGTCTGCTCAAGCGCTACAACCGCCCAGACAACGGCCTGACCCGTCTCCGTGGTAGTGTTCAGACCCTGCCGAACGGAAACGTCTTCGTGGGCTGGAGTGAACAAGGCATGCAGAGCGAGCATTCGCCCGACGGCAAGGTCCTCATGCAAGGCCGCTTCGCATCCACCCGCTTCTCGACCTACCGGTCGTACAAATTCCCCTTCGTCGGCCGCCCCAACACTCCCCCGGACGTGATCGCCTCCGTCTACGGTACCGATGAGACCGACCTGGCGACGATCTTCCATGTCAGCTGGAACGGTGCCACCGACATCGCCACCTGGAACTTCTACGCGCGAGCCGACCGCCACGGCATTCCCGTCCTGATTGGCAACACAACCAAGTTCGACTTCGAGACCATGTACATCGCAGACGGCTACCTCGATTGGATCTCCGTCGAGGCCGTCGACAAGGACGGCAACGTCATCGGCTCATCTCCCATCCACCGCACCGAGACCCCACAGAACTGGCGCCTGGCCGGCTTCCAGGGTGACACGAAGCCTACCGCCGATGACCCGACCATTCTTTACGGCCCCAAGCAGGCCGAGGTGGAAGAAGATGTGGAAGAGGTGGACCCCAATGCGGAGGCTAAGGAAGCAGCCAAGCAAGCAGCCATGGCCGTGGATAAGGCGTACGAGGTTATCCACGGAGTCGGTGGCTTGCTGATCTCTGTTCTGGTCATCTGCTCCGTGGGCGGGGTCCTGGCGGGCGGTTATTGGTTTCTTCGTCGTCGTCGTATGCAGGCATACCACGAGGTTCCGTCCGAAGAGGGCCAGTCCTTGACGGAAGTTGACAGGTCGAGGGAGTAAACCCGAAAAAGAGAGGGAAGCACGCTGTGGATAGAAGATGATATGGGTGCGGGCAAGACTTGGGGGTTTGCTCGCTTGTTTGAAGGGCATTAAGGAAGGAAAAAGAAAGGAAGGAAAGACGGGTCATTATCTTTTGCATATCGCGGGCGTTCATGCATGTCTAGACACCCCCCATTTTTGTACCGTATATTCCCCCCTTGACGACTGACGTACATATTGACTACATTTAATCGGACTTGCATAAATAGACAGCCAGTGCACTTTGATTCAACTCAATAGAGTGGTGATTTCCAGTTTTGTTTTTCTGTTTACGGTATTTAGAAAAGAGACCTATCATAGAAACATGTTGCGGTTATCTCATGAAACCATAAATGAGTAACTCGGAAAAGAAAGAAGGAAAAAAGAAAGGAAAGAAAAAGAAGAAACAAATATCAACGATCAATCTTCCCCCACTCTTCGAACACCTGAGATTAATCTTCATATTCACTATCAAACTGACGAGGACATTGACGAAAGAGAAATATCAGTAATTTCCCTCTACCCGCAATTCCATGAAAGAGCAACTTAACTCTCTAGCCAATCGCTCATCCTCCCTGATCTGGAACGCCTTGGGCTTCATGAATCGTTTTTCCAATGTTTTGGCCATATTCTTCAACTTCTGGACACCAAACCTTGGCATATCGAGATTGATGGTGACGACGTCCAAGCCGCCTTTACCTTTGTATTCCGCAAAGGCCATCATTGGCAATGACCATGTTTCGCCGATCTCGAGGCTCATGGGCCAGTCACGGATGCGAAAGTAAATGTACAAGACTTGCAGTCCTGAGCAGCACCTCACCAAGTTCTCACATGCCATTGTGAAAGCCCAGTCACTTCGGACCTTGTGTATACGATGCTCGGTTAAACTTGGTTCACTGTGCATTTCCTGGTTGATCTCGACATGTCGAATTGCAGGCTGTACTTCCGAGGGGATGGTGTTGAAGAAGCGGTTCATAGTCTTCGTCGAAGTGAAGACAAATTGGGTAGTTGAGTACAGCCACCAAAGGGTGTCGCAGTAGATACTGCGACATGTAAAAACCAGTGCTATGGGCACAGGGAGTTGAGTTTTCCGACAGGGGTCCTGAATTTGCTGCGTGATGGGATCGCGCGATCGAAGCTGGTTATGATATAGGCGGTAGTACACTCTCTTTGGGTGTTTAGTCAGATCTTTCTCGCTTCTTCGTATGAGCTCGACACGGTGAGGTTCAAATATATGGTCATAGATTTGGTCTCGAATTTCCGGTGGGAGCCGTTGGAATGGCGAGGGTATCTGCGCTACTGCTTTCCCTTCAGTCGAACCGGAAGATAGACGTTTGATATTGAAATATGGAGCTGTAGACATTGTAGTAAGATGTCTAGAGTTCTGAGATCTAGTATTGGCTGGAAACTTCTTCCTGGATCTGCGGCCTCTGTAGTTGGAACGACTACGGCTGGGAGCTCCGTTACTGTTTGGTGCTCCCCATGATGGCTGAAAGTTGGCTGTATACATTTGTCCTCTAGGACGACCTCTCTGACTTCCGTAAATATGTGATTGTGTTCCACGGGACTGGGTGTGTTAGTGTGTGCATTGCATGTTGGGAGAGATCACTCACGTTCAAATGATGGTGCTGTTGACCTCGGGAGAAAGGCTGAGAATGTACAAGAGGCTGTGCATGCAGAGCTGATTGAAAGTGACCTCTATGTACTCTAGGTGCTCTAGGTGCTCTAGGCGCTCTTGCATATGCACGGTTGTTTCTCGGAGCTGGGGGGTGAGAATGGAGCATCTTGCTGGGGGGGAGACTGCATGAGCAGGGAGGAGAAGCTATGAGATGCCGAGAAGGTTGGGGTGAATGAGACAGCCAGAAGACAAAGAGATATGGTTGGAAGACGTGCAAGAATGATGCGATACAGGTGGTGGCAGCGAGAGATCGTTCACTTGATGAGATGCTGTAGATGTGTGGATTGAAGTGATGGATTCGGCAAGAAGAACTGTCAAGAGGTGAACGTATAGTATCCTACCTGTTCATAACAGTTTTTAGATCCACAATACAATGAATCAAATCATTCAAGTAACTGTACGTAGAGTAAGTGAGAAAGAGGAAGAAGATGAAGCCATACAAGTGGAAGTAAGTAACACCACTCTCAGATTGTATAGATCAGGCCATCCGCGCTAGTCCCAAAGTAGCGAATGCGAGATGAACTTCAACTTTCCTTTTCCTGCTTTTCTTTTTCCTCTCCTTCATCTGGGTTTGTCCTCTTCTGCGTTTACTTCTTTGCAAGTCTTGCAGTATAAATAGCTCAATCTGTATTGTCATCAATTCCCCTTCAATTCCCTCTAATACTTTATCCTCATTCCCCCAGTCCTCATCCCATCCCATCCCATCTCTTCCAATGTCTATCAAGTTACTACAGCGAGGAGCTACACTGCCGCCCGTGGTGGCCCCCCACCGACATCTCCGACTGTCTCTCCATCGCCCCTATTCGTCCTCTTCTTCCCTCTCTTCTTCCTCTTCCTCTTCTCCTCAATCCTCCAACAACCCTACCCAATACAGCCGCTCCAACTTCAAAGTCCTCCCCTTTGTTGCCCTCTTCGCTGTGGGCACCGGTTCCTACGTCTTACTCGTGAAATCCCGCACCGGCGTGCATAAACCCAAGCCCGGTTCCAATTGTATGTCCCTCTTCTCTGTACCTTGAACCCACACCACTGCCCACCAACCACCACCCCTCTTCTCCCCTCCAATAATAACAACTTCCCCTACCTATTTACCTACCAACCAACCGACCAACAAACAAGCACCTAAACTGACCACCTCACCTCCCTCCTTCCCCAGAATCCGATCTCACAAAACCAACCATCACCACCACCAAAATGACCACCCAACCCCGCTTCTCCCCCACCGACATCACCGTGGTCTTCATCCTCGGCGGCCCCGGCAGCGGCAAAGGCACACAATCCAGTAACCTGGTCCGCGACTATGGTTTCACCCACCTGAGCGCCGGCGATCTCCTGCGCGCCGAACAAGTCCGCGAAGGCAGCCAATACGGCGACCTCATCAAGACCTACATCCGCGAGGGCAAGATCGTGCCCATGGAGATCACCGTCGCATTGCTGTCCAACGCCATGGCCGACGCCCTGGCCTCCGGCAAGAAACAACAGCAAGAAGGTGGCCCCAAGCCCCGCTTCCTCATTGATGGATTCCCCCGCAAGCTCGACCAGGCCGTGTTCTTCGAGGATACCGTGTGTCCGTCGGAGATGACCCTGTTCTTGGATTGTCCTGAGGAGGTCATGGAGACGAGGTTGTTGAAGCGTGGAGAGACCTCCGGTAGGGATGATGATAATGCGGAGAGTATCCGGAAGAGGTTCCGTACGTTCGTCGAGACTAGTATGCCTGTTGTCAAGGCGTTCGAGGAGCAAAATAAGGTGATTTCGGTGACGGCAACGGGATCGGTTGATGAGGTGTATGAGCGCATTCGCGAGGGATTTAAGAGTAAGGGCATTAGTCCTTTGTAAGGTTGGTTTTTCTGGGTTTTGAAAATATTATAACGAGTGTTTGGTTGGGCGTGGGTGGTACATAGATGGATAGATGGTCGGTAGATACGTGAGAGCCACATTGATGAGTAGTACATTCAACTACATCATGATCCTAGTAGTAACTATATATATATGCTTATATTCTGAGTAATTTACCCTTGTTGCAACACCCCAAATTGGTCTATGTATGTATAAAGTAGTACCTTGGGAATATACATAAAAACTCAGTTACACACTCGGCATAACTCGTATCATTTGTCTGTCAGGCTTTCCCCCACCTTCTCATGATGAAATGTGGATATAAACCTGTCTAGAATCCAATAGCTACCATGGTAAATAAAAAAGAGAAATAAAAGGAAAATTGAGCCCGTGAGATGGAAATAAAGGGAAAATGGGGATAAAAAAAAAGTGTGGACACAGCAGAACATTAACATAGAAAGAACACCTTCCAAGCCCACAACTCACAACAACACACAGAAAACTTTTTATTCATTCATCCCAATGTGTATGCTTCTCTGTGTATCAGTCAATCATTCAACCAAACGGTCATCAGTCCTTTACTCCACGGCAACGGCCTCCGGGGCAGCGGCGGGTGCCGCAGGTGCTTGCTGCTGCTGCTGTTGCTGGTTGTTGTTGTTGTTGTTGTTGTTGTTGTTGTTGTTGTGACGGCGACGGTCACCACCCTTCTTGTCGTTACCCTTGCCCTGGGCAGCCTCCTCGGCAGCCTGGGCCGCCTGCAGCCCCTCGCGAACAAACCGCTCCCGCTCGCTGCGAACAACACCCAACACGTTCTCCAGGCTGCGGCGCCAGACCATCAGGCGACCCTGCACCTCGGCCCACTGCTTCTCGCCAAAGACACGGTAGGTGGCCCGGTGAACCAGAAACTCGGAGCGCAGCTGAGACAGCTTACCCTCGACGAGGCCAGCACGGATGGTGTCAATAACCCACTTTTCGACGTCGGTGGGCTCCACGCGGAGAGCCGTAGCGATCGTGGCGTAGGGGAGGGAGCGGGACGGGGTGGAAGCAGCCAGGGAGGCCAGAGTGAGCAGACGCATCTTGTTCTGCAGGGCCTCGCCGGACTCAGCCAGAACGCCGCCGGAGATGCTGGCCAGAGGAGTAGCGGAAATAAAGGCCTCGTAGGCGTCGAGGGTGTCGGCGGTGAAGATCTCGAGCAGCTCAAAGAGGGTGCTGTCGCTGGACCGGAGGGCCTGGACGGCGTCGGAGGCAGTCAGGGGGGTGAAGTCGAAGACAGCCGGGTGGGTGAGGGCGGAGGTCAGGGCGCGGACAGCGAGATCGCGGGCCTCGGGGGCGCTGGCGTTGGCGGCAGGGATGGTCTGCAGGGCCTGGACGACATGGGTCTGAGCCAACTCGGGGTCACCAGAGGCCTGGGCGGCATCGGCAATGGCGAGGTGCAGGCGCTGGGCCTCGTCGGCGTCCAGCTCCCAGGCGGCGAGCCAGCTGGGCAGCTGAGCGACCAGCTGGGACTTGAGGGCGTCAAAGGCAATGGACGAGCTGGACTGACGGATGACGGCGACGGTAGCCAGGAGAACGTGGTAGCGGCTGGAGTCGGAGGGAGCAAGAGTGTTGAAGATGGTGGACAGGATGGAGATGGCCAAGGAGGGGCCGAACTGAGGGGAGGAAGAGATGGGTTTGGCGAGGTAGGTACAGATGCGGGACAGGAACATATCCGGGTCGGAGGCCTGGTGAACTAGGTGGACAAGAAGGTTGTAGGCGGAGATGATCTCTGTATAATATAAATTATTCGTCCGTCCGTCAGTCTCTGGATCCACGTCTCGTGTATAGAGGGGTGTTCTATCGATAATACGTACCCTTCTCGGGGGCGCTGTTCAGGACAACGGCCGCGGAGACCAACTTCTTGAGAACCTCATCGCGCTGCTTGCGGTCGGGCTCTGCTTCGGACTGTTCCTGCTCACGAAGGGGCTGCAGAAGCGGGGAAATCTCGGACTGGAGGCTGCTGGAGGCCTCGGACTTGCGCAGGGCGTCGATGTACTGGGCGAACTCGTCGGCGAGCTCGGTGAAGGAACCCTCGATGAGGAGGGTGGTGGAGGGGGCGGGCATGATGGGATGGGAGGTGGTGAGAAAAGGGTGAGGGGGGAAAAGGGAGGGAAAGAAATCAAAGGAAGAGGGAAGGGAAAGAGGGAAAGAAGCGAGAAGAGGCTTTGGGGATTGATCGAATCGACTTGGTGTTGCGAGACTGACTCTGTGGAAGGGATTTGGGCGGTGGAGAAAATTCAGTGTGGGAAAAACTCTTGGCGCCGCTGCATCGGGAGATCGTCTCGACATTTACTACGGAGTACTATTATTGTTCCATTACTTCAGAAGTCTTAAACAACAATCACAACTTTTTTTTTTTTCTGGTTTCATTTCATACTAATCAACTCAGTACTCAATCTGCAATTATTACAAGAATAACTCCCAGGCGCGCTTGGGGGAATCGTACGAGAATAAAATAAAAAGAACCATCAAGTCGTAGAACATGCAACTGCAACTGGAACCCTCCTTCTGTTCCCCGGCCATCATTACAACATCTTCCCCCTTCTCATTACAACACGGCCAATTGCGACCCCAATGTGATTATTACATCCAGCAATGACAGTACTCCTCATTTTCCTCTCACCCAAGACTGATCATTTACAGAATCAGGCGCAAACCAACGAACAGCACGGTCGCCAACAGGCCCGTAGCGTGCTCCTGAGCCAGACGCATCGCCGCGTTGGCAGTGGTCGAAGACGAGCTGCTGCTGCTGGTGGTAGAGGCGCTCGATCCACTGCTACCCGAACCAGTGCTGCTGGACGAGCCGGTGGACGTGGTCAGAGAGGCGGCCGTCGTGGTGGTCGAAGAGGTAGTGCTTGAGGCCGACGCATTCAACGTGCCACAATCCTTGTCGCGCGTCTCCTGGCACTGTTCCTGCTCATCGAGAGAGGGCGAGTCCTCAATGCACTGAGCGTAGGTGGCCTCGCAGATAAAGAAGGGGATGGTCTGAGTGTACTCCGCGACATCGGCAGTGGAGCCATTGGAGCAGACGCAAGAAAAGTCCAGGGTGCTCTGCCAAACCGGTTAGCGGGTGCAAGGGTACAAAAGCGCCGAGAGTGCTGGTGCCACCTACCGGATCACACGAGTTGCTCGTAGCAACACCTCCGCAGATTTCAGGGCAAGAGTTGCGCTCAGCAGTGCACCAGGAGTCTAGACGGTGGTAATCAGTAAATGAGTGCTGGTCATGTATCCACCAGAAGGTTCTTACTTCGCTCCGACAAGCTGATGGCGCTGATGTTGAAGTCGCTGGGAAGAGTGTAGTTGCTGGACGCGGTGGCCGCGACAGCCAGAGACATCAAGACGAGAGGAAGCATGGCGAAAGAGCTACTGCCGGTAGAGCTGAGCTGGAAATGCAGAAAGTAAGATAGATGGTTGGGTGAGGTATGAGATGTTTATCTGGGATTGGATAGTCTGGCAATGAGATAAAAGAGACAGACAATCAATGGATGGAGTGGAATGGGAGAGGAGAAGGGAAGAAGGGAGACCAGGAGGAGAAAGAAGAAGAAGAGGCAGCAGAAGAATGGAAGAGGAGAAGAGAAGAGAAGCGAAGAAGAGGAAGCGACGGAGGGAAGAAAGAAGAAAGCCGGCGATAAGAGGACAAAACGGGAAGGGGCAGCAAAAACAAGACAGGAATTCCGGCTGTTTATTTATTTTAGTCTCTTTTGTTTTATTCGAGCAGAAGATTCTTGCTGCCGGGACGTGAATGAGAACCAGTGGAGGAGAGTGATTGGATGCGTTTAAACTAGCAAAGTAGTATAACTAAAGGAACTAGATAGATACTGCTGCTAGCTGGACTAAGTACGACTAAGTACTGACTGGGTCTGCAGGAGGAGAGACGGTGCAGGAGTCCTGATCGTATTAATTATAATAATGGGAAACAATAGTATAATAATACTCAGACTAATAGATAACATCCATACGTCCTGTGTTTCAATTCGAAAGCAAATTGAAAAAGAGTCGATAATCGTCTCTGACTGTTTCTCAGACTTTCCCCCTCATTTCTGGCTCCAATTTCCCGTTCCTTGTTTTGGTGCAGCAACGGACTCATGATTTGGCCGGCGATTTGTTTGTTGCCCTACGCGAGGGATACTAATTAACCCTCGAGGAGGAAGTCGCAGACTTGCAGATGCCCTGTCTGGTTTCCATTGGTCCACCTGCAAGAGAGACAAACTCCTCTCCAAGACATACTCGGTCCTCACCAAAGAGACAAGAGAGACACCAGTAGAAAAGAAAAAGGCAAAGGTAAAGAAAATTGGAGAATTGAAGAATTTTTCTACCCATTTGTCGCTGCCTGGAATGTGCAACAATTGTCCAATTTTTTTTTACTTCTATTGTTTCTCAGTTTTGTTTCCCCTCTTTTTTTTCCTGAATGGAATGGCATGAGAGAATGCTGGCGGCTGGTTGATCCGGGATATTCGGTGTGAGTGAGTCCCCTCTTGGGGCCCTCGCAGGACTGATTTCTCCTCTTTGTTATCGATTCATCCCCGGTAGCGCCGTGAGCTAAAGTGACCGGCGCAACAGATGAGTGGCTGCAGAACTGGAGCCTAAAAACTAGTCGAGCGTTAGTCGCGACGGGCGTCCATGGCATACGTAGCTCGGGCTTCAGGTGGTTTCCAAATGTTTATCCAGCCAGTCAGTTCGGCAGAAGGGAAGCAAGCAGTCTAGTCAATCCTGTCCGGTGTGTCAGGGGAATGGTGTTGATGGGATGATATTAATAGTTATCATCAGACAACTACTAGCAAATAATTGGGCGTGGCGACGGAGATATGTTTAGCCAAATATGAAGTCGAATAAATAGATGGCGGTCTTACTGTATAGAAAAGAAGCGAGCAATCCTGAATGAAAATGATTAGGATTTACTCCGCTTTTCTTTTGCCGAATTCAAGGCTGGGCACATGATATCAAAACAGTCATACCCCAATCCGGCAAGGTCCTTCCGGTATCCCAGGAGTAACCGGTTCAGTACCGTCCGAGACAGACGTTCTTTACCAGGAACCATACCAACCTGAGTAAATTGACGGTATTGTACCTTGCGGGAAAAGCTGCAACAATGTGATTCCGCCGAGTTATCCCTCGGCTGATCTCCTCCACTCATTCCTTCCATCCAGACTATTGCTTCCGTTCCCCTCATCCCTCTCTTCTACTCTGAAACATCATATCATCTATCTCAATTCGACACCTCACACCACCACACCACCTCCTATCCCTCTAATTTCACATCAATTCATACATTACCGACTTGTAAATATGTCCTCTTCAATTCTCGACACCCCCGACCCCGCCTCCTTATCCCCCTTCCTCAATGCCTCCTCCGCATCTCTCCGATCTCTCCTCCACCACCCAGACTACCTCCCCATCCGCACCTATTCGCGCATCCCTAAACCCTCCACCGGCGAAGATGGCTACTTCGCCAACACCTTAGCCACCGACCGCACTATCCCCCACGTCCTGACACTCCGTCGACGTCCGCACCTCCTCTCTCTTCTCCCCAACTCCCCGCCCACCTGGCCCGCTCCCACCGGCGCCCCGACACCAATTGAAGACCCCGATTTGATCCTCATCCTGGACATTGCTGCCCCCGGTGTCTCGGGCCATCCGTCTACTGCTCATGGCGGAGTCCTGGCTACGTCTCTCGACGAGGCCATGTCCTATGCTGTGGCACTGTATGCGCCGGAGACGGGCCCGAAGTTGGTAGAGGATGAGCAGCCGGATGGCCCGCATGTCCCGCCTACGCCGCGCGGAATGCTCTATACTGCCCAATTGGACATCCGCTACAAGAGTCCCGTTGCTGCGCCGGGGTATCTGGTCGTTCGGACTAAGGTCCTCGCTCGTGTGGGTCGCAAGTTCTGGGTGCGCGCGCAGGCCTTCCAGCCGCAGGATACAGAAGGTGCCGCTACCTCTCCCCAGGCGGAGGGAGAACCAATGCGTCTTACCACGGATGCGATGGCGTTCTGGATGCAGACGGGACCGTCGCTCTAAGTCTTTTCTTTTCTTTTTGCTGTTTGTTCTATAGATCTAGATTCTATTACCCGTGTATATAGTATATGTACATATTGCATCGACCGGTAGATAGAGCCAGTCGTTCGGAGATAGAAAGACAGAGAGAAAGAAAGGAACAGGGTCGAGGATGATGATGATGATGATGAGCCAGAAACAAGGGTGGAAGGAAGGGAAAAAAAGAAAGCGAAGCATCTACAACTTCGCACGAGACCCGATATTGCGACTGGCACTCAACACCAAGCCCACCTGCGTACTCAACGCCACCACATCCCCTTTATCATCCACGACCGTGACATCCAAATCCGTGCGTCCATCCCGCACCTTCTTCGTATACACCCGACTATACAACCACTCGACCCCTTCCTCGGGCAACCTCTTCTTCAGATCAATATTCAACGTGACCGTGGGAAACCAAAACAACCCCTTCCCACCCCCGACCGCCGCCTCCTCCGCCGCATCATCAAACCCAGCCAACGCCGTAGGAAACATATCCGTCAAATACACCAGCGCCTCATTAGTCCACCGCGCATTCACATCCCCCGCAGGCCGGAACCTCGCCCACTGCTCCGCATTCATCTTCCTCTGCTTCCTCTCCTTCTCACTAAGCTCAACAGGCACATAGAACTCCGTCTGCCCCGTCGCCTTCCGGAACTCCGAATGCTCCGGTATAAGCTTCCCCCACGCCCCATCGCGCCCTGTCCTCCCTAACGTCTCCAAATCCACCGACCCATCTCCATTCGACCCAGCCGCAGGCACAGGACTGCTGACCTTCCACCCAGTCGTAGCACTAAGTCCCTCTTCGGCGTCCGCGGGACTAACGGTAATGTATCCTGCCACCTTGACTTCGAGGTCCTCGTCATCCTCACCCTTCTTCCCTTCCGTAGTAGACGACTGCGATTGCTTCCGCTTGCCGCTATCAGGCTTCTGGAGCAGCATCACATGCAACGTACTCGTCCGCCGTCCCAGCTTCGTATCCTCGACTTTCAGCACGGCGGGACCGGCCGCTGTGCGGCGGAGGAAGGATAGTTGCATGGAGATCGGGGTCGCGGGGCTGTTCTTGTAGAGAGCTGGGTGGGTGTGCGCGAAGTGCACGAGGGCGAGACGGTACAGGACGGAGGTGGTGTAGCCGCCGTGGGGGACTGTAGTAGACAGTGAGTATGCGATATGTGGAACAGGGAAGCAAGGTGTATGTGTATATCCTACCTGCTCCGATGCACCATTCTTTGCGAAGATGGGCTGAGTAGCGGTGCGAGCTGAGGGGAGTTACTTGGATCGCGGACTCGAAGGCCGGGCCGTGGGCTGGAGGATGATGAGGGGGAGACATTGTCGGTATGTAGGTCGGTCTTCTATGTAGGAAAGAAGGTGGTGTGGTGTATGTATGTGTAGGTGTTAGAGAGAGTCTCTGGTCAGTATGCTCTATCCATGGAAGAAAAGGAGAAACCGAAAGTTGAGAGATGAAAATCTAGTTATCTGGTTATCTTGCTATCCTATCTAAAACAAAAATGGATACCGAGGGAGACCAAGTCCGAGGCGGGAAAATGCCTCGGTTGAATCTTCCACTGAGCGGATTACTAACCCGTCACAAGATTTAGTTTATCTATATACCAACTATACAGTGAGTTAGTTATCTATTGATTGTTACTGTGTAGATCACTATCAGGGACATAGTTTACGGCTTCATATTAGACTATGTGGTTTGGAGATTCTGCGTGTATTATGGCCTCGTCTATGTGACCCCTTGAACTCCCGCAGCTGCTCTCTTTCCCTCTCATTCTATATTTCTTTTCACCCCCCAAATACATTAAAATTCAGCCCGCACGCCTGTCTGCTTGTTTCTGCTTTTGTAATTGGAGATGTTCAAATAACAGTGTACTGATATGCCCGAAATATGTACCCATTTCATGCAACGCAAGTCCATCATGTACGCTTCAAGTCATGTACTCGTAGATATGCTCATTCCGCATCGTTCGTCTTTTTATGGCCCACTTCGGGTTGCCGCCAGCTTCTCCAGACACGACAAGACTCCTATCCATCACCGTGCAGTTAGCATCCTTCCACTCATTACAATCTAGGGAGAAAATCTTACCAGTCACTCCTTGTGTCAAAGTTGCCTTTGCCTCTGTGCTACGAGATCCGAGCGTCACCGTCATGGCGTAGTTGACTGCCCGCGCATTGTCCAGCTTGTTCGCCCACCGGAATACCGATTCGTCATCGCGACCATCTCCGATTGCTAGCAGGAAATCCGGCCGCGGCACATTCTCGTCCCGTTGGCTCTGCTTGAGACATGACCGCCATGCCACTTCCGCTGCCGACGCCTTGTTGATGCCCGCCGGCTCCACCACCAGCGCACGCTCCACGGGCACTGCATGCACCCCTTGACTCAAACAGGCATCATTAATGTGGCCCGCACACTCCGACGCCAGCCGCGATGCTGCCACCTGGTCCTCCGCCGACTCGTAGTGGAACATGAGCGAGCAGTGCCGCTGTTCCACCCAGCTGCCTTCCGCGCGTTCCTGGTAGTACTCTAAGATATGTGACACTGCTGCCTTCCACGCGTCCGTCTGAACCTTGTCCGTCAGCTTCAGCCAGGTCTCCGAGTTGGGCTCGCGCACGAAGCACCCGTTCTCGGCGATCAAGCCCAGGTTGGTGACCAGCCGGAACAGCCGCTCCATCTCCTCAGGCATGCGGGCGCTCATCACATACACCACGTTCCGCGGATCCTCGGTTAGTTCGGCCAGCGTCGTGATTGCACGCTGCGGCGTCGTCACGATGATACTCTTTGGTGAGCCCCAGGAGGCGAGTGTGCCTTCATAGTCCACGATGATCAGCCGGCGCGACGACCGATGGTACATTTCCTCCAACTTGTTTGTCTGGAGCCGAGGCACGGCCATGATTTCCCGGGATGACTGCTCGTTCCAGACCCGGCTCAACGTCTCACTGAATGACTTGACCCAGTTGTGGGTGGAGTTCTGCAGCACTGCCTGGTGCATCTTCGTCCACACTTCCTGGCGCTCTTGCTCATCCCTCGATAAGGCGGTATGGATGGCTTCCGCACATTGACGGTAGTCCCAGGGGTTGACCAGAAGGGCATGGTCGCCAAACACAGACGCGCTGCCAGTGAACTCGCTCAGTATCAGGGATCCGTACTTTTTGTTGCCCCATTTACCGTCCTGACAGTAGACGAACTCATGGCTGGTCAAGTTCATTCCTTCACGCAAGCTGGTAATAATCAAGGCGTCTGCCACGGAAATCAAGGCAAGATACTGGGGGAAAGCCAGATCCTGTTTCAAGAAGACCAATGGCTGATGCGCAAGCGTGGAGTGAGTGGAGTTGATCCGCATCGCAATATCGGAAATGGTTGCTTCCAGCTCGGGCTGCTCGGTGGTGCTGGTTGCCACCTGGATCAACACCACCTGGTCTCGCCATTCGGGATACGTGTTGAGGAAGAGTTCGTAGCTCAGCAGTTTCTGTCGAATTCCGCGTACCTGATCGATCTTGTCTCGCGACACGATGAGTCGCTTGCCCTCGTAACGCTCCGAAATGGTCTTAATCCATCGTTCCACGTCTGCGGCCTGCCGGCGTTGATCCCATGAAGTCGGGTCAATGCCAATCGAGAACTTGCTCACGTTGACAAAACGATCCTCCAACTGCAGTCCATCATTGGTGGCCTCCACATTGAGGATGCGGCTGCACGTCTGGAGGAAGTGCCGACAATACTCATCCGTCTGGAATCCGACTAAATTAGCACCCAGCATTCCCTCGAGAAGCTCCTTGCGAGGCGCCAGGCACCGGAACACCTCCGACGATGGGAAGGCAATGTGGAGGAAAAAGCCAATCTGGGCATCGGGAAGCAGTTTCCGCAGCATGGCCGGGACCAGCAGCAGGTGGTAATCCTGCACCCAGATGGAATCACCACGCTTCCAGTTCTTTGCGATGCGTTCGGCAAAGGCTTGGTTTGTTTTGACGTAGTAGATCCAGGAATGGTCCTCGTAGGCCTTGCTCTTGGGGTTGTCCGGAATCTGATAATGGAACACGGGCCAGAGGATCGTCTTGCAGAAGTGTGTATAGTGGCCATCAAAGTCACCATCACTGACGTAAACGGTCACGGAGCCGTACTCATCTTCGAGCTTCTCGGCGATGGCCTCCTTGGTGTGCTCCGGCAGCGCGTCAGTGGGCATCCCCAACGTACCCACCCAGACCTTGTCTTCCAGCTGTCCGGCGTCCGTGGCCGATCGCACGGCGTTGCGCAAGCCTCCGTTGCCCTGCTCGGCCGTTTCGATCGTCCAGTCGGCGTATGAGAATGAGCCTTTGCGGCTGTGGTCCGCCCAGCTGTCCCGGATATGCGAGGTTGGCGTCTTTGGGACCGATCGCGGCTTTTCTTTGGGCGCTTCTGTCCCTGAAGGTCTGATTTCTTGATGCTTGAGGATCGAGGGCGAGGCCGGAAATGCCGCTCGCGGGCGAGGTTGGTTCAGGGCCAAGGTGGAACCCCAGGCTGGGGAGTGAGCTTCGCTCTCCGTCAACAAGGCCACATCGCCGTCGGTCTTGGGGAAAGGATATCCGGTGTGCTCTTGTTCCGCCTTGGAAATATCTGTGGAGAAAATGCATTCATGTTCAGTAGTGGCACCAGGTGTAAGGCCGACTTGGGGCGCTCCATTGTTCCTCTCGAACAAGCTCAGAGTCGCGTTCGGGTTAGGAGTAGGATTCTCAGCGGGATTGGTTGGTTGAGGGCTCGTCCCCTCCGCCGGACGAATCTCGGGTTCATTCTGATGGAAATTAACCGTGTAGGGTAGGAAACTGAACCACCACACGCCGGTCAGAGAGGACCCTAAGAGTGGTGTATAGTGGGTAATCACTTACAGTGAAGCGATGTAGATAGTCATGTTGACAGCGGGGTAGCTGGGACCCCGGGACGAGTCAAACCCAGTAACCGAAAGAGAAGAGTGAGTAGAAGACGAGGGCGAGATGTACAGAAGACTGACAATTAACCTACGACTAAGAGGTAGATCGCGACGGGACAATGGGAAGAAGAGGAAGGGATGGACAGGGAGGAAAAGGGGAGAGAGAAGATGGAAGAAGGTGAATGGAAGAACAAAAAAGTGCAAGTTCTCATGGCTACGTCATGTGCTGGTGAAAGGAAAAGCAAAGCAACCCAGCGGGTTTTTTTTTTTGTTTGATTGTGTTGGGTATGTCTGGTTCCAAGTTGACACCATTCTTAGGTAATTCTCTCCATTTCCATCAGGCGACTCTCTTGTCTACCAAAATCATTTTCAGTACTATTCTGGCATTCCCTGTTTTTTTGCCTAAATGATTCCCCTGCTTTGGGGGACTTTGAACAAGTCTTTCTGCTGATGTTCTTCACGGGTCTCCACTCGGTCCCGCCATTGGCCCAAATCATGCTAGTCGGTCACATGACCTTATCTCCGCCGATCAGTTTCGGCTGCCTCAGGCGCTTAATCCCTCCCTTCCATTTCCGGCGCATCGATTCTCCGCCTCTATCTTTCTTCCTCTTCTTCCTCTTCGTTCCCTCTCCTACTACTGTCTAATTCCTGATTCCCCTGTATACTCACCCTGCCATGCCCTTGCGCGTTACTTCGGCTCCCGTTTCTGGTATCAGGAAAAACCGAAAACCCGCTACCCCGAGGCCGCGGGCCTCTCCCTTCGCCGCCCATGCCCGTCGCAAACCTTCGGCGCCGTCATCATCCGGCATCTCCAAGATCTCCAGCGAGCAGGATGAGTACGAGCAAGGCCCCCTTCCAGATCTCGGGCCATCACGTTACATCCCCGAAACTGCTCCCGTAACAGATGTGGTCGAGGCTCTCCAGTACATTCGCAACAGCATGTTTGAAGATCTGCCCCGCCGAGCGGGCATGAATAGCACGCGCATCGCCGAGATCCTCAACTTTCGTCGCTCCCTGCCTCCCCTCGCCTCCGTCGCACACGTTCATACTCTGCTGGAAGCACCCACAAAGGTCGAGAAGGAAATCATGGAGCTGGTTCGCGCCGGTCGGGTCCGCCGCTTGATTGTCCCCGGGAGAGGGAATGATGCCGCGGGCTTAGGCGATTGCTTAGTGTTGAGCGAGGAATGGGACCGCTTGGTGCTAGATAGCCCTGCATTGGAAGCACCCCTGAAAGGTGAGGCTATCGCTTTCATTTAGTCATTCAGACAGCAAGCTGATCCGTGTCAGAGAAATTTCTCGCGCTGCTTGGTCGGATCGGAAACACATGTGCAATTCCCGGAGCCGCTTTCACTCCGCCGGAGTGTATGGCCCTGGTCCGGGCTGGATTTCTCGTCTCTTCTTCGTCCCTAGCGAAAGGCTCATCCAGCTTAGCTTCCCTCCCTATTCTCCCTACAACCTCGATTACTCCAGCTTCCGCAAGTCGAAGTGGTGCTTACCCACCACACGAGGTCGGAGCGAACCCTCGCTCATCATCAACTACCGCGACACTCTTTCTTTCGCTTCCAAACACAGGCCCCTACCTTCGTCTGCTGAGCGCTGGCCGCTCACACCTCCTTTCTCTTCTGAAAAGGTCTAGTTCGAACGAGGTCCCTGTCTACCTCCTGCGTGACCGCTGGGATGGGGCGGTCGAGAGTGAAAAGAGCTTCAGTGTGGCGAAGAGAGTTCGAGGCGAGTTTTCCGGCATCTTGCCAGGCCGGACGAAAAAGTACAAGGATCTCTACGGGATGAACTTCCGCTGGGCTCTGGAGGAGGCGCTCGGGGCGGGGTTGGTCGAGATCTTCGACACTGGCAGCGTTGGCCCCGGGGTGCGTTGCTTGTGATCAAGAGGTTGTCCAATCAAAGGATGATTCTAGACCAAAAGACTTGAGGCACGAAGTGAAGCATGCTGCCATATAATCTTGGCTGCATTGCAATGCGTGCTTGACAGAGCCGTCTGCCACGGAGCCGATAGGCCCGTAGTCGAACGGACCAGACGGCTTCTCAAGACCAAATGACTGTCAATGCTCCAGGTTGCTCTTCGGAGCATGTGAGCTCATGAATATATGAACCAATAGAACATGTACATAGCCTAGCATATACCCAGACCAATCTATCTTTAATGCGTAGAGTTGATGCGGACGATCCGATAATATTCTGGCGGGTAAGAGCCAGTGACGGTTTTCGACAGAGCAAGCTATTCAATTCCATCACGGTGCGAATATGGTGGCCTCTGACTTCTGGATTTGTTGGTGATTCCACCATGTGCCTCGAAGCCTATATATATTATACATTCGTGAAGCTGCAATATATTGCGCCTCAACCGTGCTGGTCAACTCGACCAGCTGAGACACGTCGCATGCGCGCCAGATATACAATGAATATATGTAATACTAACCCTTAATTCTAAAGTTTGATGGCATTCTGTGGGTCGAGTCCCACTGACATATCATACTCCGACCCCATGATGAAGTCTAAGAAGAGGAATGAGGCGAAAGAGGAAACAAGCAATGAGGAAGGAAGGAAGGATGATGAAAATATTAATACCCCCCTTCCACCCGATACTACATAGTAACATCTAATTGAGACGTGAACTCCCTCCACTTATAACCCAAACCATCCATCACTATCCAACTACTTCAATTCTTCATCCCTTCACTCCTTATCGCCAACATAGTACTATTACTATCCCACGATGTACCTCCATCTCAACCCGCACCCCTTTTCCATCCTCCCCTCTCATCCCGCCCTTCTTGACGAAACAAACACCACTTCCTCATCACCATCCACCCCATCTCGTCCTCAACTCCGCTCCTTCCTCCACGCCTGCCTCACCGAATCCCAAGTCCTCCTCTCCTCTATCCACACCACATTCCGCCGCGACCGCAAACCCCGCCGCACATCGCCCTCCACCGCCGCCGTCCACCTCTACACGCGCACCGACAATGAAACCGGAGACTACTGGGTATGTCGACAAAGCACGCACCAAGACGCAGCAGTGACGGGGTCCGCCTCATGGGACGAATTCCGCTCCGGACTACGAGAAAACCACTCCGAAAATGAAATGGATTATACGCCGAGTGTGACGTCCGTGGTGAAGTTGCTGGAGTGGCCGTCTGAGGTTGATGTAGAAGGTGGTTGGAAGAAGGTGGATGCTCATGGTTAGTATTACTCCGTACTACTTTTCTCTTCTACTTTTCATTCCCCTTTCAATTTTCCTCGTTTGTCTGGCGACATCTTTAATCCCCTTTGGAGTTATGGTGTGTTGCGCGCGCGCGTGTGTATAGGGATATAGATATACTAATTACATACTACACTCAATGCAGTGAACCTAATCACGCATACCTTCCAACCCACAGTTCTAATTGCGCCTCGCTCGTTCCCAGTCTTAGTGATCTCGGCAGACCGAGCAGCAGCAGCTGGGGAGCAGCAAGGCTTTGTGACAGTTCAGATCCCACTTGCTGTTGAGTCGAGTCCCGACGCTATCCGGGAGAAGATCATGGCGGCAGTGCCCCGGAATACGATCTTCGCGTCCTATGCAAGTGTGGAGGAGGTCGTTGCGACGGCGGACGGGCTGCAATGGACCATGGCGACTACTTCCGATGCTGGCGGGGCGATTCCTCAGTGGATCCAGCGGAGCTGGACCATGGGCGGAGTCCCTAAGGCTGTTGTCGCTGATGTGGGCTTGTTTCTGGCCTGGACGGCCCGCCGGAGATCTTAGGCGACTCTTAAGACAGTGTGGAGGTAATTACTGGGTACAATGGTGCAGAAGAAGAAGTACTACAGATGGATTGCACTTCGAGACCGCTTCATGTGTCACGGTCTCGAGATTGTACTGGTGCGAAGTTGTAGATTACGATTCCATCACTTCTCGTTATTGAATAAACAATTGAATTAATCAAGCCAGTCGCTCACGCATAGTGGTCTCCTGAGCTAATAAATCGAGTTTTTGGCCTCCAGACTCCCGGCTCCTCTCTCACGGCAATGGGATGCTGATACATACAAGGCATGCGGCTATGAGACGCCCAATAGAACAACGTGATATAAAAAGACAAGGGTTGCTGTCATCCAGCTAAAGTAGAGAAGATTTGCCAATGACCCTATGAATTAGGAACATCCAACATGTCCTGCCAATACTCAGGAACTGGCAGGCGGATGGAATGTTACCACGTATAAGTAGAAGAATTTTGACCTCAAAGAAGCACAATCATGAGATACCACACGTAGAAACGTGCGATTCGATATATAAAAGAGGAAACAGGGCGGGTCGACTCTGCGAACCCCCTCATGAGTAGCATAGATGTATAGTCAAAGTAGAATAATGCAACGCGCAAACAGGAGATGGGATTGAAGAACCGAACCGGGGAAAAAGGAAAAGGAAAGGAAATGGGAGTTAAGACAGTCGTCACAGGTAGGAAAATTATTCACTTGGCAATAGAAAGGGTATTATAGTGAGTCGCATCAGCGCGTTTGGAATCCATCACAGAAGGAATGGGGAGGTGATATCTAATAATGAACAAAAGGAACAGGAGATGTTTAGACATTGACACGGATCTTCCGTGAGTAGAACTGGTTCACCGCTGGGATGTACCAGCAGCGTTTGTCTCGGGTTGAGACTGAGGGGCACTCTGGCTTGACATTGCTAGTGCGTTGACGTTAGCTGACGCAAGTTGGGCTCTTAGAGCGGCGACTTCCGTTCGAAGTCCATTCAATTCGTCGTGCACCGAGCGGACATAAGCCCACAGCTTGTCTTCCCGCTCACGGAACTGCTCAATGAGGTTGGACTCGTGAGGACTGGTCAGTTGGTTGCCATTATTCGAGGTCCCTTCTGATCCAGGTTTTGTCGGTAGTGGACCGCCGTGGTTGTTTGTGTGATTGTGAGGGGTCATGTGTTTTGTAGCTGTCGAAGGCGCCGGCGGCACTGATCCTTGAGAGTGAAGGCCGAACCGAGCTTCAGACGAGTTCATCCCAGGGGGCGGCGGGAGCTGGGGAGCACCCGGTTGCGGTGGAGGCAGACCCAAGCCCGAAGCAGCATGATTCGTTACCGAACTCGAAGAAGATCCTGTCCTGCCGAATGTCTGCTGCTGGAACGACTGAGCCATGCCGGGCGAATGAGCACGATGATGAATGTTATTCTCCGGCCCATGGCCAAGCTGATGTGATGACAGTGCATTTGGGGACAATGGTTTCGGGCTCCCTGTGATGTTGGTGGGGAAAACCGATGCCCCTGAAGGCTGACCAGGCGGTGGGAATGTCATGTTGCCGGACTGCGATACGGGAGACGTTGACGCACTAGAGCCCCCATGGCTTGGAGGAGGAAAGAGACCCCCGGGGGAAGGTCTTCCTGAAGCGATCGGTGGATATGTGCTGGGCTGGCGTGGTTGATAGCTCGTAGTGTTTGAACGTGAAATGGAGTCCGTCGACATGTCATGCTTCTTGATGCTGGGCATGAGTCGCCGCTCTTCTTCCTCATCCATGCGCTCTGGCTCAGCTGTGTACACAAGTCCGTCCATCGTATCATCCGCGGCTCCAGGGGCCGGAGCCTCGCCGTATTCATCCTCGGGAACGTAGCTTCCCATGCTTGCTCTGCGCCCTGCGCATCCGCCTTGGCCCTTGTTGTGGCGAGCTAAAGCGTCGCCACGGGCGAACCTGCGCCCGCACTTAGGGCAAATATGGGGCCGTTCGCCAGTATGAAGTTTTGTGTGTCTCTTCAGATCATGTAACCGACGGAAGCGCGATTGACATGTTTGGCAAACATATGGCTTCTCCTGGCTATGCGTAAGCAAATGGCTCTTCAGGTTATGATGCCTGGTAAACTCTGTAGCACAATATGGGCAACGATGCTTTTTGGCCGACGGTGACCGCTGGCCTTTGTGAAACCCAGAACCGGGTAAGCTGAGACCACGGCGAGGGTCATTGAAACTAGCCGTGGGCATCGGATACGAGAAGGCTTTGTTGCCTGTTTCTTGCGGCATTTCTCCGTCATCACGGTGGCGAGGATGATCGCCATCTGCAGAGCCAGAATCCTCGATAGGACCAGGACTGGCCACGGTTGAGGCATCGATAAGTGTGTTATTGTTATCGGCTGCCCCGAACGTATCAGGTGCATTGCCTGGTCCTGAATGTGAATCAACTTGCATTTGGTCTGACGAAGATTGCATGCCCTCATTCACGGGATTTGTCTGCTTCTCGCTGGCACCGAGGGCCTCTCTCGCAACTTGTGAGCTGTGCTGTTCTGATTCCTTCTCGTGCTCCAGCGGGCGATCTGTCTGGCCAGCCGTGGCTGGCGGTGCGGTCGTCGTCATCGGTGGTAGCGAATCGCCGGAGCGCGAAACGTTCAGACCTGCACTGGCGATAGAGGACAGGCTTGAATCAGGCTTTGACTGTTTCAGAAAAGCGAGCGGTTCCGACGGAGCGGATATTACGGGGTTCGATGGCCCTGGCAATGGTTTCGAGATAGGAACAGGTTCGTTGTTCGATTGCATCAATGCAGCCATGGATAATGGATGTTTTGCGCCAGCCTGGAATGGTTGGCGAAGGTGTGAGAAAGCTAAGTCAACAGAGGCCATGTCAGTAGGAGTAGTCTTTCTCCGGTGATGAGTGGGGAGTCATGGAAGATCCAGGGCGACCAAGAAAGAGGGGATAAAAGGGCATCAGATGTCCGAGGGCACAACGGACATATAGAAAGCAATGAGGCAGGACAAAAGAACGAGTAACATTGATCAGAGGCACTGTTGCGTGGGGCGCTCACCTAGAACCGAGTGTGGCGCAAGCTGACGGGAGGTTCAGCCTTCGCGCGATGTCTTGTCAGACAATGAGGTCCCACAGATACAGATACGGGCCTCGCAGGAGGTAAAAATAGCGGTCAGCCTTGCAATCAGATGAAGAAGGTTGAGTCTAGCGCCCGCACGATCTGGATCCGGATCTGGTGGGAGGAGGGGGGTGGAGGGGACTTTAGTCCATCTGGTGGAAAGCCGTATGAGACCGGGGTTGTACGGCGGAATGACAATGCTTGGGTTAGGCTGCAGGGAGGAAGCTGGAACCCGCGATTGTCAAAGCAACGACGTCAGGAGAATTATGCAGAGCTATGTCGTTGAAAGCTGGTCAATGTACAAGTGACATGAATCTCCAGCAAAGCATGAAGTCTTCGAAAAGAAGAAAAGAAAAGGTAAGGGGGAGGAGAAAAGGGTGGGAGGAAAGATGGAGAGCTTTCGGGAGACGGAAGAGGGACTGTTGGCGGAAGGATGTAGAAATGAACGAAAATCCCCAAAGAACAAGGACTATTGGACGATGATGAAGCGTCAGAAGGAAGATGGAAAAGGTGGGACCGCGTTTATTACGAAGTGGAGTGAATAAAGAGAGACGCCAAAGGAGGTGAAGAAAAAGAGGAAGAAGAAGTCAGTTGGTGGAGAGAGAAGCATAAAACCTGATGCAGACAGACAGTGGCAGAATGGATACAGGAGGGAAGGCAGGCAGGCAGGCAGGCAAGAGAATAGTGTAGTTGATTAGTTAGTTCACTTTGGTTCGCAGTAGTAAGCAGGAGGTGAATAACTAGCAGCAGTAACAATACTAAATAAGTAAAGTACTGTGAAAGGTTGTAATGTTGGTTTCGGGTCGCCTAGGGAGCAGCCGCGGGGATCGTTCCTGATTGGGTCAGGCGGTCAAAGCGAAACAAACTTCCAGGTGGAAAGAAAAATAAGATTTCTATCAAAAAACAAGACTAGAGAGGAGGGAAAAAAAGAGGTATAGTCACAAAAATGAGGAGATATTCAGCGTGAGACCTAGATAAGTCTGATATAACTCAGCGTACACATACAGAGCGAGAGGGAAAGAGAGAGAGAGAAAGAGGAGGAGAGAAGAGCCGGAAGAAGAACACGAGGAAGGCAGAGTGGCGTGGAGAAGTGGCCCGTACCATTGATGACCAAGGTTACGGGCGGCTCTGCCGGGTGGACGCTGGTCAGGAAACCGGAAACTTTCCAACTTTCCCGTCCCATTTGAGGCGTTGCGTATTAATCACCGCCGCATGGGCTGAGCAAACTGAAAGCTTGCAGATAACTAGATACTCCTGTATGTAGTATGAAATAAAAGTAAATTCGCCCATTTGGGGCATCATTCTGAAGGTTACTACTACACAGCTACTGGATAGCTTAATGTGATGTTCTCCTCCATATTGAGGGTGACGATGCAGAACCTTTCCCCTCAGCATGGGCCTTTGGGGCTGAGTATACAAGATCTACGGAGTACATACTAGTGAACTACTCACTAGTAATTTACTACAGAGCACGGTGTACAGAGTGCCTGCCTTACCAGATACACTAAAGTTCTTAGTCTCGATAACTGAGAAGCAGCTTAATATAGAGGGTGCGTCTTGGCATTCATGGAGAGGCAAGATAGTAGTCCATTCTCATGATCCACATCCACGTATTCTACACTAATCATCTTGAGTTTTGTATAATTGCTTCATTCATGGATGTCGTGTAGGTTTAATAACCTGTCTCTATCAAACAATCACGGAATAAAAGGGGTTGCTGCCACTGTACGTAAGTAATGTCCAACTGTGGAGCATCGCCTACTCTTACTACAGACCATACTACTGCAGGTTACATAGTACGTTTGCGTCTATTGGTTGGCTTCAACAGACCCTACAGCTGAAAACTTGATTTCATTAGCTGACAAGCGACGCCTTGCCACAGTTATGGGACATTCCAGAGCCTGAAGAAATGAGCGTAAAGCACAAGACACAGCCATATGGTGGGTGGCTGAACCGGAGGATACAGACAAGGTCTGCCGACTCTCATTTATGCATGAAAAAGTGGGACGGAAAAAAAGAGTAAGAGGGACGGAGTGAGAGAGAAACACACACAGGAGACCAAAGGGAGACGAAAGCTGAAGGTGCCAATAGAGTACGGTGTTCTCCGTATGCAGGACAGTGGAACTACAGAAAAATTCGTCTACATTGGGCCACTGGGTTGGGAGGGCTATACTAGATTCAGGAGAGGCGGATGGAAAATGAGGCTGTGTGGCTAGGCTGAAACTTCATTGTGGCTGGCAGTCCAGCTGCGGAGAAAGCTGGTGGCTCTGGGCGCCTGACCAGTTGGAGCCAGTTTTCTAGAACCGAGTGGGGTGGTCACACGGTGGCTGTACAGGCCCACCGCCTGCCCGACATGCGCTTTGGGCCTCTTCTCATTTGTTCTCCACCCACCAACAGCTGCCATGTTTTATTCCTAATCATGTTACGACTACTTAATACAGAGTAAAGGAGTAGTACTTTGTGTCGTACTAACAATGCTGCTCACTACCCTTGTGACCCAGATTGGTACTACATAGGAAGTAGTCCTTCACTCATTACTTAGTACTCTACTCACTACTATTTCATGGTCTCTGCACGCCAAACTTACTAGGTCACCACGGTAAGCGAAGATGGCTTAGAATTCCAGCACCAATACATCACTAGTCGTTAGTACTTACTTTCCTTTTTTGCCTTTTCCTCAATATCGAGACATTCAGGGTCTTACAATATGTGAATTCAAAGCTAAGAAGAGGCCATACGCCTAATATCTGATCCTCCCTACTACTACTCCCGAGGCTGCGATCTCCGTCCGCAAGCTCCCTTATTGTCCCCCTTGCCGTTATGTCATTATCCAGCTTCTCGGAGTACTCCGGATCCCTTTGGTGTCCAAGCCTGATAGCCCCGAGTCATGGCATGCGTGTCTTCCAAACTTTGTCCACAACAACATAGTTCTGACAGTAGACCCCTTGAATTACGCGTGGGGTGTGAACTAACTTGAGGGTGCTATAACGAGTCGGTCGTTTTTTTTCCCGTTAGAAAACTCTTCTTGGCCCTCTGTATCATGGAAGGTGGATCAGTAGTAGGTGATCCAAAGCATTCGTCATGATATTCTTAGGCAACATCGAGCCAGATATGTCATGTGCTAATGGTCAAGGCATCCACGATGATGAAGAATATGTCCTATTTATACAATAGCAAAGTTGTACTATCAGTGGGATTTCAGGGTTGATAGTAAGACCCTGCTTACCTAGTACCTACGCACTGGTACTTGGCCATGTAGTTCAACAACTACCCGCCTGTGATGATAGTATGGGAGGATACACGGCAGATCCTTTAGTGATATCAGTCTCTGAATGTCATACGCTACATAGAACAGAACAATATACTAAGTGAATATTCAATAGATTTGCTCATTTATCTGTCGTGTCATGATGCACTCAGTTTGTTAGCAATGCAGCTACAGGCGGCTCATCCGGGGGCAATTGTTATCTGTATAACCGAGTTTCCTCTTACTTGGGTAGTAGCATATATATGACTTTCGGTTCACCTCAATAAATGATAGTTGATTTCGAGCCGTTTCCATCTCCCGGGAGAATAAGTCTAGGGTTCGTGTCTAATCATCGACTACTAACTCAACGACGTCGTCACCATTTTTTTGATCATCGCAATAAAGGGAGTATTCTTCATAGACCAGAGACCTGCAATATTTGATCTTTATTGAGAGCTCAGTTTGCTCGCTAATGCTAGCCATGATAAGAATTGCTTAGTTGACATTTGCATACCGGTGATTGAAATTTTACTATGTTTCATGCTGGTTTGATGAATAGGGCTCCCTCAGAAGATGTCTACAACTTATGATGAGGTCGGGGAGCGTAAGGCTTCTATTTGTGATGTGGCAAAACTGCAACATTTGTGTTGAGCGAGAATTGTCTTTTCCTTCATCCATGATTGTGCTTTTGATGAATTTGCGATGTTGGACCACAACTCGCCTATCGGAGTCCTCTATATTTCGGGTTGGAGAGACTTACGAGCACAGAAAATGCCACCCAACACTCGAGGGAAAGATGTTGGCATCTCATTTCCTGGGCAGGCCTAACTGTGAGCTTTTGTGAAAGTTTCGGGCGCGACCGAGAAGCAGGAATCGCAGGGCTGAACGTTGCGTTGATCTAGCTTGACTTTCCGACAGATAGCGTGTCCGCAGCTCTCAACCGTCAGGAGAGGGGGAAGAAATGACATGCAATTTGAGCTAGTGCTCACGAAAGGCAATGTGCACGACTATTGCCCCTTCCAGGTTCTCAAGGTTCGTGTCCCAACACATGCAGCCCCTGATGCTGGAGTACCAAATTCGTTGCCAAAGAGCACGAACGCTTGGATTTACGCCAGCTCATTGGTCTAGGCTGGAGGGAGAGGCCGATTCCTAGACTTCAATCTATACTGCTTCTGAGATATCACAGACACCCTAAGTCGGTTCGGTGCGCATACAGATAATACCCCTGTACCTGATCTGGTCGTGGATTGGGGATCACATCATTGAGTGCTCGCCTCCCTCGCTATTCGATGCAAGGTTCCATATCCTGGACGAGGAAATCATGGCCTGTGTTGGCACGTCAACATGGAAGAATTGCCATGGCACAGAAGAGGAGAAAAGCAGCCGGAAGAGTCCAGAGAAGAGGGCGCTTAAGCGCCGTGACGGGAATGGTGGATGTGATAACCAGTGCAGCTGGCCAGGGACTAGTAGCTCAACACGTGAGGGGACGAAGAGGGGGGAAAGGGAAGGAAAGGAAGGAAGGAAGGAAGGAAGGAAGGGAAGGGTCACCTTCACCCCATCCACTCCCAACCCGTCAATTTGGTTCTCTCAATCCTCACATTCTTCCCCTTCCCCCGATGTCACTCCCAGCGACTAAGTATGGATCAGGCCAGGGTGAGTGTTCATTCTGTTCCGCTGTCTTTCCGAAAGCACGCACAACCCTCCCATATCAACTGACTGATCCCTTCCTCCAGTACTAGTAGATAAACCCCTCATGGCTTTTTCTTCTTTTAGAGCTACTCGGAACCTGCAGCAGAAATCCTGCTGTTGACTCTCGCGGGCGTTGATGGCTGGCGGTTCTGCAACATCTGTGGTTGGCTGGGCCCCGAGACGATCAACAGTTGGCGCCGGGAAGAAGAAGCCAGACCGGCTGATTGACTCTCCTCATTCGCTGCACGGGTGACAGGCCGTGCATCTGGAGTGACAGCACGGGAACCTCCATGGCCTTTGCCCCGGCGTATCGCGACTTTCCCCACTGTGATAAGCCAGTCCAACTGCTCTAGTGGTGTTGCTCGATATCCAGTCATCGTGCTCCTCACCCCTGTCGTCCTCTACTCACACCCAAGACCATCTCTCGACCACCCAATCACTGGCTTCACTTTGATGTGCTGCATGTTGCCGGGCGCTTATTTTCCCCTTCACATACAGTCCATACAATCCAGCTCGCGATGTGCGCTCCCCCGCCTGGCGACGGATGGCGAGGCCAGGGCCCATCATTGATATTCAAATCGGTCATGCTGCCCAGAGATCGTCTTGCCCTCGCGGCTCCTTCATCTTCTTTTTCTTCTCTGACTCCAAACGTATCACTTCAGCCTTGCGCTGTGGCCCGCCCCTTGTTTCAACCTGTGCAGGATCCAAGAAGTGATCTCAAGTGAGGTGAAAAGCCAAGCAGTAGGCCATCGGTTCGTTCTCTTCCACGTTGATCTCTTACCCTATGTCTCCCAAGGTGAACAATGTCCAACTGATAGTCCTTCACAGTCAGGGCTTGCACGCTTGCCTCATCGTCGTCCTACATCTAGGTATGTGCCTTTTGAATATTCAGTTCACAGCTTATGGGGACATGATCCTACAAACTTTGCATTGGCTCTTTCTTTTGTCCTGCTTGGAAGCTAACTAGTGTGGCTTTAGGCTTGATGCTTGTGTAGCTGTGCTGTCACAAGTGCCTGCTGTACTCCACAGTTGGCAATCTACCGGGCGAAGGTTGAGAGCTGGTTCTCTTCACACCTTTCGAGTTCTCTGCAAGCCTCCTTTGCGCTCAGCGACTTTGCCTGCCTGCACCGCCCGACAATCACTATCGCTCCCCTCGGCCTTTAGAAGCAGTGTCGCCTGTGGCTCTTATCCAGTCACAAACCCGGGGTAATGGCGCTACCATCACAACCTGCTGTGACTACAGAGGAACGGAGCTCTTCCGAGTGGTCGAGTTCCTCGCTGAAGGGTGGTCGAACAGCTCGCTTCGCAGAAGCAACCATGATTCACTCCCCTTCTAGTCCCGGAGATAGCGGAAAGTCTCCTTTTGCCGACCCTCCCAGCAATTCGCAGACGCCCCCTGACGTGTCTGACCTCGGCTTCGGCTATGTAGCTGCGAGTGACCCTGCTAAGCATGCCTCGCATCACGATATTCCGGCCAATGACCAGAAGGGTGCTCTCAAGGTTCCAGGAACACCAGGCCGGACTTTGAATCCGTTGAGTCCAACGTTTCGAGAGGAATTTTTCGTGGAGAAGCAAGAAAAGATTACGGAAAAGGAAAACCAGAGAGACCTGGTAAGTGAATGCGAGTGTATTTGTTGACCTGCCTGGGTGCTTATCCAAGTTGCTATAGCGTATCAAGTTACGTGTTCGGGTAGCCAAGGTGTTCCTTCGTTTCATCAACCTTGGCTGCAGTATGATTGTCCTTACCATCCTGGGAACGACATTGACTGTCTTCAACGCGACGAAGTCACTGCCTGAGCGAAACACTTCCCCTCCTTGGGAATTTGGCACAAATCCTTGGCCACAATATCTGCTTCTAGCCGTTTCATGTCTCTCCTTGATTGCCTGCCTTGGTGTCTTCTGGGGCTACTGGAGAGGGGGACGCAGACGTGCACAGAAATATGCGGCTTATTACTCGCTCCTGTCGGTGTTCCTCTTCATCTTCCAACTAGTCATGTGGATTGTTGCCGCCGCAATCTTTGAACATTCGAAGGCTACTGGAGACGACAAAGACCTATGGGGCTGGGCTTGTGTCCATAACGAGAGAGAACAACTATTCAAAGACCAAATCGACTACGCACTCCTCTGTCGTCTGCAGGTAAGTCAGCTATCTAACCAGTACCTGCTACATGCTAACGAACATCTACAGGACTGGGGATTGGTCTGTGCCGTCATTGAAATCGTCCTTGAAGTCTTTGTCCTCGTAATCTACGGTGTCATTTTCTACCGCTTCTGGAGCAAGAGAAAGCTGGCCAGGTCGATGGACCGTCGAGACAGAGCACGGACAGACCTGTACATCGCTCAGCTCCGCCAGAACATGGACCCCAACACGCCCGGATTTCCCACCATGCCCAAGGCTCCCTTCGTGTCAACCTCGATTCCTCAAGACCAGTATTCTGCTGCTGAGAACGGACAGATGTGCACAACCCAGTTCGCCACTCCCCCGACTGATTTCAAAAAGCAGTCGGCGTTCCAGCTTCAGCCGCCCCCGATTAGGGTGCAGCAGGCATCTCCACAACCGGTGCAGAGTGAATTCCCACCGCCACCTGCACCGGCACCGGTTCCAAGCGCTCCTAACCAGCACATGGGTGCAGCACCCGGCGAACGAACCTATGAGTCTGTGCCCATTCCCGGTGCTTATGCCGGCCCTATGAGTCCTAGCTTTCCGCACGGAACCCACCAGTAAAATCCCTGACCGTTGCCTTGCTGGCTGGACATAAGTCTAGAAGAGAAAATAAGGAAAAGGATCATGTCTTTAAATACTGACACACCAGTCCAGCTTTCAAAGACTTGGCCCTCAAAGATTGCCTATAGCTCTTGTACTCTTTGATGATGATTGATCTGTTTTCGATATGACGTGGTCCCTCACCTGTTTCTGGACTACCTCACGGCCGTTTCCCCCCTATCTATTGATTACCCTTCACTTTCTATATAAGTGTCAGCTTTGTTGTTTAATTGTTTTTATACCAGTGATACACTCAACTACGTTGGTTTTTTGTCTAATCATTTCCTCTGTTTCCTTATGCCGTGGCCTATACAGGCATACAAGGCATGTAATTGCGGAATACGAATATTGGTTGGAGGTGGTTAATTATGGTGTTGTTGTTCTTGGTTGCGAACAGCCAGGATGGTGGGTTGTGTTAGTTGGACAAATAGTTAAGATCTTTTCA
Source organism: Aspergillus neoniger CBS 115656 (assembly GCF_003184625.1). NCBI lineage: Eukaryota > Fungi > Ascomycota > Eurotiomycetes > Eurotiales > Aspergillaceae > Aspergillus > Aspergillus neoniger. The sequence goes on along the minus strand of NW_020291177.1, from coordinate 63,859 downwards.
AGTAAAGAGTAACCGGATCTCTTCGTTATTATGTAAACAAGGGAGTGTCATGGCGTTCATGGCATATCCAGCAACGTATGAACATGTAAAATAAACACGAAACCATAACGTTAACCATCCCTGACATGTAGGTCTATCACCTACCCAAGTGGAACGCGAATAAGTTGAAAGAAACGCACACCACCCACCCAGCCACTAGAACTCCCTCCCAATAGCAACCAAAAGCCTATATCCAACCGGAAGAAAAATGAACATCCCTCGTATCGCATCGTTTGGCATTCCATACAAAGACCGTGACTGTACAATCATTCACGTCCGCACACGCAAAGGCAGAACTGTCACATGAGCTCTGGATTATATGGCTCCTTCTTCGAGAACGGCATTTGCATCCTTCGAAACGAAGATCTCCTCCAACTTACCGGCACCGACGCCGTCCGACCCATCATCGTTCCGTAAGACCAAGCCCTGCTCATTGGCCAAGTGAAGTAGACAAATGAACCCAAAGGAGGTGCTGATGTCGCGGAGTGTTTCTCGGGGATACACTGTCTTCAATGAGTTCATGATCTGGGTAAATCGAAGGCTCTCGTTTGCTTGTTTCTCGTCCTCGGGTCCATGGTCTGGGCTGGTATCCATCGGCTCCGGCTCCTGCTCCGGCTGCGCTTCAGCTTCAGCATCATGAGTTTCTGCTTCCTCAGAGGACTTTGTAGGGTCTTCAGCTGGGGGAGCAGGCTCGAAATGCGTAGTTGATATCAGCCGCTCACCCATGCCCTTCCACATCTCCACTTTCAGTCGCCGGACGTCCACCTTCTTGGCAACTCGTGCATATGCCACGTAGTCAGGTCGTGCCCTACGCGCGCCCTGCGTTACCAGCTGCGAGCCAAACCCACCACTGTTCTGCGTGGCCCCAGGGGCCGATCCCATCATATTGAGAAGGGCACTAAGACCTGTTGCACCGCCGGCCTCGCCCGCGGATGTGCCTGGAGGTCCATCAGCAGGAGGAGACAACATTTCCCTGGCATCTGCAAAGGGGAGGTTGTCGTCATCATCATCCAAGCCGAAGCCGTTGGGGAATGCCAGACCATCATCATCTGCAAAGAAGTTGGCATCATAAGCACCCTGAGCGCCTTCTTCGGACGCTGCAGCATCTTCCACCTTGTGATTAGCCCAGAATGCCTCGTCCATCTCGCCGTTACCTGCCGTCTGGTCTTGTCGTCGCTGAGTGAATTGCCGAGGACCTGTCAGCTTCTTTGAGCCCATCTTAGCCTTAGGTTTCAAGAACAGACGAAGTAGCTGGCGCGAATTGAAGTGTTTGTCATCCGGAAGTAGGTTGCGTCCTTTAGTCTTCCACTGCGTCTTGGGCAGGGATATGGTGGAGTTGGAACTGGCCGGAGTGTATATTATCTCAGCAATAGCCGGGTCCAAAGGAGCACCAAAATCGATTTCAAAGGGCTCCTTCTCCTTGCGCTGCTTTGGTGCCAGATTGGCATTCGTTGTGGCCGTTTGCTCCTTGATTCGCCGGATCTTCCAGTGCTCGGGGCCAGCCCAGTTCTTTTGCAGGGCGTTATCAAAATAGCTGAGGATGTTCTCATGGTCCCGGTTCTCTGGCTGGTGGCTGAGAGAGATAGTATATGGATCTTCATTGTCGAGCTCTTCACCATCAGCGTTCTCGTCACCTTCCCTATCGACGCGGTGCACCTTGAGCATTGGTTCAAGAGCAGCCTCACGTGCCCACGCCTCACCACCGTCACCAAAACCAGCATCGCCACCTAGGTCGAATCCGGCTAATGTAGCGTCGTCATCATCGAATCCCACGGCATTATCGTCATCGAGCATGATGCCCGATGCATCGTTGGGGTGCTGACTTTCCTCCTTGTCGTTACGCCAGTCTTCGGGGGCTTTCAGGAAGGGTATATCTAGCGAGCCGCTCGGATCACCGAGGTCGAAGTTCTTGAGTGATGGGCAGATATCCTGGGTCTCGAGGCGGTCCAGATCCGGAAAGAATTTGCTCGCCAGCGGAGCTATGTCGATTTTTGCGTTATCATCAAAGACATTATCCGCCGACTGGCTGGGGCCGGATGGGGAGCCTGGCTGCTGGGGTTCTTCTGACTCTTCCAAGTCTTGATTGGCATCCTCTGCATCCTTGGAGGTCTCCTCAGCGGCATCGTCACTGCTGTCAAACACGATGCGCCCTTGGCTATCTATTGATAGGTGGTTAAGGAGCAGGCCTTTAGCACCACCTTCATCAAAATCCGCCGAGGCTTTCTTAAACAGAGGATCAACTGAAAATTCCAGCTCAAACTTCTTCAGCTGGAGCGAAGCGAAGGAGGGGGCAAGGGTAGCTTCATGTGTCCGTTGTGCCTAAAAGTGCCAAGTTAGTTACCCTGAAGGATGTCTATATGTTTGATACGCCTACAAACCTTTCTTCGCGCCTTCCTGGCCGCACTTTCATCACCGTCCTCATCATCCTCGGCATCTTCGCCGTCTGCGCCAGCTTCGCGAGCCCTCTTATCCCGGCTATCCGCCAAACCACTGAGCAGCTTACCCGTCTCCGTTGCCACACTGTCTACTCTGCTTGTATAAATTTTCACACATCCATCCAAGGTGCAACTGGCCTTCTGGAAATTCACACCATCTCCTTCCTTGAGGAGAGACATGTCGTGGAAATAGTCGATCAAGGCAAAGTTCCAGGAGTTATTGGCGTTGATCTTGTTGTCGGTCGCCATCTTCATCCATTCTTCAAAGTTTGCCAAGATAGGCACGCGCTTCATTGGGGTGACTGCCCGACGGCGTCCGTCGACATCGCTGTCGCGACCCCGATGTCCCGATCCACGGGGCGTCGACGGGCTCATGTTGTTGAAGTCGTGACCGGTGTATCGTCGAGGGGGCATGGGGGTCTTCACGGCGGCCTTGATCTGATCCATCTGGCGATCATGTCGCGCCTGTCTGGCCTCCATACGGGCCGCCTTCTCGCCCATGTCATCATTGAGCGGGATCCTAGTGCGGTCAGCGCCATGGCTGCATTATAGGATGAGATGGGGTGCGATAGTATAGGACATACTTCATAGGTGAGTGCTTATGAGGGGTCGATGCGCCGCCGGTGGAGCGGCGATTTTGGGGTTTGGCGACGCGGGGCATTGTGAAGTAATCCCCTGGCCGTAGAGGGGGGAAAGAACGACGGTAACTGTAGCGACTTCCTCTTTGGTGACAAGGAGAATCAGATCAATATTTGATAGGAGGGGAAAGGTAAAGGAACAATATCGCGATATCAAGTTGAGCGTGCCCCGATCACCGCCTTTCCATGTGTCGCAAAAAGGAGAGGCAGAAAGTCACTCCAAGAAGAAGCCGAAGAAAGGAACTTGGAAGACAGGGAAACAATCAACATAAACATACGGCCGCGCGGCAGCAACCACCCGCGCACTTTCTTTGAGTGATCCACAATACATTACAGGACATTACATGCACTCGGTATCCGGTACGGTACCCGGTACCGTATAGATATTCCCTGTAGGTAACGGAAAGATACCAGAGTTATTACACAGTACATGCAGTATAGTTTGGTTGTTGAGTAGTTAGAGATAAGATAAATAAGAGATAGATGGACTTGAATCTAGACATAAAATGATCTTGTGTGAAACTTTCATGCAGTTGAATCATCTTTCATAATGGGTTTTATCTCAGTCCAAGCAAGCTGTACCCACTCAATTGATCGACTAAAATGGATCATCATCGGCATCTCAGCTCCTCTTCCTTTCCCACCGCCTTCCCGATCTAGCTTGATGTGCTTGCTTGGTCTCTCCGCTCTTCTGACATCAATTCCGTCACTTTCTCCAATCCATGTCTATCTATCGTCAAGTCTTAAAGAGTTTCCTCAAGTTTCTGGCAAACGGCCCAAATCTTAATCCCATTACCTCCCCCCTTGCTTACTCTCTTATCTTGGCTTTGATTGCTTCCCATTTTCTTCTCCTGCCCTCCCTTCTCCGATTTCCATCTCCATCCCTCCTCCCTCCAGGCTTCTCAAACCTAAACTAGCCAACTAGTTCATCCGGCCTTGTGACACTCTCCACCACCGCTTGCTTATCGCCCAGGATGCCGCAATCCGATCGTCCACCATGTCTCCTCTATTGATACCCAAGTTTCTTTCTCGACGTCCCGCTTCTCGGAAGCGTGGATATTCGGCCAGACCTTTTTGGGCGTGTTTACTTGCTTTCTCCCTCCTTGCTATTCTCAGCTGGGTTTCTGGTCGCCTGGCCGAGCCAACCGAGCGGGTCTCGGTTCACAATGTCGCTCAGCTTCGGAAGCGGGACAACGCGCTGGAGGTATGACAATTGAAACACCGTCTATCGAATTGGGGATTTGCTAAGCTTGCTGTGTTGATTGACAGTGTCGTCTCGTCCGTCAAGCCAAAGATCAATGTGCCTTCGTCCTATCGAACTGCGCCGATCACGAAGAGGGTCTCTTCTCCTACCTTCAATTCTACTACTGCACTGCGGCAAAGGCCAAGCCGATCGCTTTTATCATCATCGTCCTGTGGCTATCGCTTCTCTTTAGCACCATTGGCATTGCTGCCAGCGATTTTCTCTGTGTAGATCTAAGTACCCTAGCCAGTGTCCTCGGTTTGAGTGAAAGTCTCACGGGTGTCACTTTTCTTGCATTCGGAAATGGCAGTCCGGACGTGTTCTCCACCTTCGCCGCCATGCGTTCGAATAGTGGGAGTCTGGCCATTGGAGAGCTGCTCGGTGCGGCAAGCTTCATCACATCCGTCGTTGCTGGCTCAATGGCGCTGGTCCGCCCCTTCAGGGTCGCCCGGAGGAGTTTCGTTCGTGACGTCGGATTTTTTATCCTAGCAGTGGCCTTTAGTATGTTTCTTTTGGGCGACGGCCGCCTCCATGTCTGGGAATCAGCTATGATGGTGGCGCTCTATTGTTTCTATGTTGTATTGGTGGTGACGTGGCACTGGTATTTGACTCGACAGCGTCGCTCCTACGAGAGGAATCTAGCTGCTCGGTCACACTTTCACATCCCGGACAACCAAGAACTTGACATCGAAGAAGAGGAGGAAGATGACCCTGGCATCGCGTCGGAGGCTACAAGTCTCCTTCACGGCGAAGATTTCGACGCCCTTGAGAGATCCGGTGTTCCAGCCTGGCAAGAAGGGGAGGAGGACGATGAAACCCGTAATCGGTACCTTGCTGAGATCCGCGACAACATGCACGTTTATCGGCCCACTACAAGGAGGCGCAATACCTTAAATCCCATCAGGCCAAGTTTAGTGGGTGCTTTGGAGTTTCAGTCAGTCCTCTCTTCACTTCAACGATCGCGGAATATGCATCGCAACGAGTCGTTTGATCTCGAGCGATGCTCAGATGGTGAACGATCGCGCTCGCATTCGCGCCTGTCAGACAATGCCTCTGTTGTGTCTCATCCGCGTGCCAGTCGTCCCTCGCTGGGCGACCGCCTATCTCCCCATGGAGGCACCGGTTCAGCCCGCACTCGAGCGGTGTCTGCCAACGCTGCCGCAGATCTGAAACTAGACACAAGCATGTTCACTGTCAATACTCAGCAGCCGCTGCTCACTGTTCGTCGGCCTTCGGTGGAAACTCAATCGCCCTCAGAAACGACAGGCGCCGTAGCATCCGATCAGAGCCCAGGATCAACTCTCACCCCTCAATTGGCCGTCTCGCAAGCCCCCAGTACCGAGTCGAACACGCATCTCCAGAGCCCAAACCTCCTTGCGCCCCCTGGTGCTTTCCATTCGCCAACTTATCAAGTGTCGAGTTCTCGTCCTCGATCCCCGCTTCCGTTGTCGCCGCGCGGAACGACCCTCTCCCCGGGCCCAGCAAATGCTTTCCCGGAAAGCCCTACCAGCCCATTCCCACCTTTTCAAGATGTACCCAGTTTTCCATCCTCTGGGGCACCCAGCCTACGCCTTCCAGCCGCATCAAGTCCGACGGAGCGGTTGCAGATTCACGATAGCGCCTTCGATGTTGGGAGTAACCGGACGGCAACCCCGACATGGTGGCCGCACCTGCAACTCACTTCCCAGCCCATCCTTCCCACTTTATTCCCGACTTTGGCAGGCTGGAAATCCAAATCTTTCTGGGAGCGGCTCTTGGGAATTGTTGCTGCCCCCAGTGTATTGCTCCTGACAATTACCCTCCCAGTGGTTGAACCTATACAACCTGAGACGGGTGCAAACGCTGTTCCCGTCATAGTAACTTCGGCTGACGGCGACGGTGCACCATCACCTGCTGTGCGACTGCCGGAAGATAGTCCACTTCTTCGTGCGCTTGACCAAGAGTCCATTTCACGACGAAACACGGTTGATCAGAATGGCAAGCCAGAACCTATCCCGAGACATTCTCGTTTCGATTCCGAATTGCCGGCCATCCAGTCAAACATGGATTCCCCACCGCCACCTGCGAAAGAGTGGTGCCTTTGGCTAGTTTGGGTTCAACTCTTCGTGGGACCCTTCTTCGTGGCCTTGATGTATTGGACGACAGTTGATTCCGATTTAGATGTTGAGAATCTTCTCCTGCCGTCCATGGTCTCCCTTCTCTTCTCCTTGATATGCACAACCTGCCTGATGATCAGCACACGGCACGACCTCACTTCTCAGCCTCCAGGTGCCTGGCGGCCCGTTCTAGCATTTTTAGGCTTCATAGTCGCAATCTGCTGGATCGCAACCATCGCCACCGAGGTTGTCAGCCTTCTCAAGACCCTAGGCGTAATCTTGAACATCAGTGACTCTCTTCTCGGCCTGACTGTGTTTGCAGTGGGTAATTCCCTGGGCGACCTGGTAGCAGACATCACGGTAGCCCGCCTAGGATATCCCGTAATGGCGCTGAGCGCTTGTTTCGGAGGCCCCATGCTGAATATCCTCCTGGGTATTGGCCTAGGCGGGCTTTACATGACCGTGAACGCCAAACCAGAAGCCATCGCCGCCACGGGCGGATCGTACGAGATTGAAGTCTCCAAGGTCCTCGTCATCAGCGGTGCTACTCTACTCATCACCTTGATTGGTCTGCTGATCGTCGTCCCCTTGAACAAATGGAGGATGGACCAGAAGATTGGCTGGGGCCTGGTCGTTCTCTGGGTCATCAGTACGGTTGGCAATGTTCTCGCCGAGCTTCTATTCTGAGGGTCAGGCCTAAGCGTAAGTCAGAAAGAGCCCTTTCTTAACTACTTTCTTTGTAAGCGTTGTTTAGGGTCTATCATGACTGGCTCTTGCTTCGGTGTTGCGAGCGCTTCTTTTCTCTCTGTTGTTTTGATCTTCGCCAATCCATATCTATGGATATACTTGTGTGTACTCATTACACATACTGTACATATTTTATGTATATATTGGCATGTTCTGGTTTTACGAATACAGTGATCATCTGACACAAGACGCAACCTTGGCTATTGCCGTCTTCTTTAGTATGAAGTCCAGAATCAATACAGGCTGAAAGAAAAAAAATAAAAAAAAAAAGCAGAAAGCATCCGATGCTTTGAACTTGTAGATAAACAGAAAACCGACGAGAGAAGGATAAATAAATTTAATGAGCATGGTTCCTTCTCTGCTCTCCCTACAACCCATGACGAAGGTAGTTTCAGAGGAAAGCGCAAAAGTGTATCCAACAGGGTATGCGTGGGGACTTGAAGGCTCAGTCCAGAACACGCCCCGCGGAAGAGCTAATGCTGCGATCGTTGGTCTGGACCTTTCGAAGCCCCGTTCCCGCCTGGATCGACGCTAGCAAGGCACCTCTACCAGAGCCGCCCATGGGAGCAGCCGGGGGCGCAGGTGGCGGGGGAACGCCTGGAGGCGGCACTGGAGGCGCCATGGAGGGAGCCGGAGGCGGCGGGGGCGGTGCCGCAGCACTGGGGCTGGGCACTGCCGGGGCGGGGGCTGGCGGGGGCGGCGGGGGAGGAGGCACAGCAGCGGGGGCAGCGGGGGTTTCAGCTGCCTCAATCGGCGGTGCGGGGGTTGCTGGACTGTCCTGGACGGGAGTAGACGACTTTGAAGGAGTCTTGTCATCCATAGCACTCAGGGGCCGGGGAGGAGCCATGGTGCCGAACAAGATGCTTGCGAGTTGTTTCGCGCTACCACCACCCGGCCGTTCATCGTCATCATCAGAAGAGTCGTCAAACTCCGATCCAGCCGCCGACCAGTCATCATCCGCCTCGGGACGCACTCGAGACTTGCGCTCCAGTGGACCGGGCGCAGTAAAGGCAGGCTTGGAGCTCTCCTGCTGCTGTGCCAGCCGATGGAAAGGGTTGGTCGATTGAGACTCGGCTTTTGGAGCGGCAGGCTGAGGTGCAGGTGGTGGAGGCGGCACCTGGCTGTCGGACTGGCTGATTCTCTTGAAGTAAGGATTCTTGGACTCCGCTTCTGGGCTAAGACTGGTGGGCGCAGCGTGGCTACTAGTAGACTCAGCGGGACTGGTCACGACTTCTAGCTCTGGAGCTGGAACCGAAGGCGCAGGAGCTGGGGTGGGCACTGCAGTATCTGCGGCAGGAAGAACTTGACTCTGAGTCGGAGTACTGTCCTGCGGCGTGATGTTGATAGGGCCTTCTTCATCCGAGGAACTCTCATCCAAGCCCTCCAGCTCCAATTGAAGCTGACGCTCGCGTTCTTTGGCCATTTCAAGCTCAGCACGCTGGGTGGCGAGTCTCGCTTCCTGTTCTTTGGCCGCACGGGCTGCCTCTTCCTTGCGACGCTTCTCTTCCTGCTTCTTGATCTTCCCTTGTCGGACCTGTTCTTGCAGTGCGGCAAGACGGGCCTCCTGGGCCTCCTTCTCCTTCAGGAATTCTGCTTCGCGTTCTCTGGCGGCAGTCCTGGTAAAAGATGTTAGTTTGTGTAACGGCATCGACAATCAATAGTAGGGCTGGCAAGGGTTACATACTCTAGGCGGGCTGTCTCTTCTTCCTGCGCCTGCTGTTCCTCTCTAATAGCTTGTTCCCGTGTAGACTGCTCTATTTTAGCTGCTTCCTCCCTTGCCTTCTTTGCTTCGGCTTGGCCTGCACTGTCAGTCCGACCCTTCCGAGAAGGCGGTGCTGGAGGAGGCTTCTTTCCAGCCGGCTTAGCAGATTGCGCCGTAGGGCCACCCTGCTCTTCGGCCAGACGACGTTGTCGCTCTTGCTCCCGCTTAGCATCTTCTTCTTCTGCTCGCCTCAACCGCTCTTCACGTTCTTTTTTCTCGCGCTCCTGCCGTTGAAGCAGAGTTTCTCCTGCGTCACTGTGGGGCTTGAGCCCTGCAGCAGCCATCCGTTCAGCGATCCGCTTCTGCGCACGCTCCCTAGCAGCCGCAACACGGTCCTCATGCGTAGAGCCAGCTGATACGACTGAGCCGGTAGGCGTCGGGGAATGTTGCGAAGCAGCTGCGCCTCCCAGTGGCGACTCATCGTAGCGGGACCGCTGGCTTTGCGTATCTGCTGCTCTTTGTTGTCTGGTCAATGATTAGTTTATGCCCTCCTGTATGATAAAACTCGAATCTTCCAAGGAGAGAGTGAAGATACTTACTCTTCCTTGCGAACATGCGCGGTGCGGCTGCTACGCTTCAAATCGTAGATAAAGTCGCGAACCACATCTTCAACACCCAAGGCGTCCTCCCAGCGTCGCCGTTCATGCTCACGCGTCGAACTTTCACCACCATCCTTAAGACTGTCTTCCAGACTCCGCGCAAACTCTCTAACACTTTCCTCGACGTCGCGAGTCATGGTCTCGTTTCTCTCCCTTTCAGCTTTAACGGTAGCATTCTCGGCCTCGAGTCGGCGAGTTGCAGCTCCATCGTCGTCCTGGCTGGCGGGAACGGGCCTTCCGGCAAGTTCAGCGGCGCGGGCTTGCATTCTGGCACGGGCACGGGCTTTAATACGATCGGCTTCAGTGACTGTGCCCCCTGGGCCTGTACCCACGATAGAGGATGCACTGTTAGGATGTTCCTTTGCATCCTTCAGGCGGAATAATTCAAGTCTAACCTCCGCGATTTCCCGCTCAACACGCCTTACTTCTGATGCCACTTGCGGGACTTGATCCTCATAGGCCTGCAGCTGACGACGTAGCGACCTCCGTTCGGCCCCGGTATCAAGATTACGGAAGGAAGCATCAGGATGGGTGTCAATATCGTCCTGTACCCGTCGTATCCGGTCCATAAGACTCTCCGCTTCCCTGCGGTCTCGCCGATCTAGAGCATCATCCTCTTCCGCTTGATTTTCGTCTTGGAAATCCACCGCATCCAACATGATCTGGGCTTCACGAATCTTCTTCTTCAGCTGGTCCACGGACAGCTCTTCCTCGGAAGCCTGGGAAGCAGCAGGTGATGGCGTACGGCCATTGTTGCCAACTCGACGACGCGCGCTGGAGCGATACCCAGCAGCCGCCTCGTCGTTATTCTTGAATAGTGTAGCATCTTTCCGACCTACACCCGGAGACACTGCACCACCACGAAAGGAGTGCTCTTTCAGGTAGCTCACACCAGTCTTCTGTGGTTGCAAGAACGCGCCAGACGCCTTTCGGCTCTCTGCATCTTGAGAAAGCATGGACTTAATCGTGCCTATCGAATCGTTCAAATTCCTGGTGGATGGGGGAACAAGCTCCGGGGGCAGACGATTCGGGACTGGGTACCCGTTCAGTTTCCGGTAGATTAGATGCATTGCCACGGCAAACTCATCCATGTTCAGGCGTCCCCTGTTGTTTGGGTCGGCTAGCGTCCAAATGCGTTCCAGATCAGACCGGTTTAGACCACTTTGTCCCATAATTTCGATAGCAGTATCACCACCGATAAAGCCTTTGCGGAAACCATCCCAGGCTCGAAACAGATCGTCATAAATCTTCTTCTCTTCCTTGGTGATGGCCCAGGGAATATGAGCGTTTCCAGAAAGACCGACTGTAGTGAATCCACCTTCGCGGCCTGGCTGCGGCATCAGTTGCTGCTTGAGAGCTTCTATGTTAGGCAAGCCAGTTGCCGGCGCATTCACGAAGCCCCATTGCCCTGGAATTCCTGTAGGCTGCGCGGCCAGAGCCGATACTCCTCCAGTTTGAGCAGGACTCAAATTTGACCCGAAGCCGGTAGGCATTGGAGGCATTGGAGGACGAGGGCCGCTGTACCCAGTTGGCTGAGGATTGGTCATAAATCCAGTGGCTTGTGGCTGTAATTGCTGGGACTGTCCAGGAAAGCCAGTGGCTTGCGGGGCAAGGGCAGAGTTCTGGCCCGGAAAAGGGGATTGACTTTGTTGGAACCCCGTCGGCTGAGGGAAACCCGTGGGCTGCGCTGTGAGCTGTGTGAGAAGCTGCGCATTACTCGGCTGCTGTGGCTGTGGCTGCTGGGGGACGGGGGGAGCAGATTTATTTTCTAAGAGAGGTGTATCGAAATTTGGTACATTCGTTCTCACAGCGGGTTCCGGCTGAGTATCAGGGACTTTGAAGGAGATGATGTCCACCATGCTGGAGACTTCGTTCCTGATCTTCTCAGGGAGGGCGCTTGGCAGTTCTCTACCCGTGATTCTCAAGTTGCATAGGTACATAGCCAAGGCAAATTCGGGGAAGAAGAGCTGCCCAGACTTGGTAGAATCCGAGAGCACCCTGTAATAGTTAACACCTTCACTCCGATCTATAGGATGTAACCGGATACACACCAGATCTTGGACAGATCACTCCCATTCAGCTTTGACCGCAGAAGAAGCTCCTTTGCTTTATCACCACTCATTGTCTGATTATCTCCAACCGCAGACTTGAAGAGCTGCTCGAATTTTGCCTGGTCCTGCGCAGTGATGAAGGAGAGCCGAATGTTTGGTATCTTACTGGCAGACGCCTTAGGTGGCGGAGGCGGAGCCATGCCGGCAACATCTTGGAACGAATCCGCTATTTCCGACGAAGTCCGAGGCGCCTGACGAACAGGGAGGCCAGTGCTTGCGGGAACCTGGAACTGCGGAGGCTGCGACTGTGCGGGATAACCGGTGATCTGGGGCTGCTGAACCGGGGGCTGGAAGCCAGTTGGTTGCGATTGTGGTACTGCGCCCGGAAACCCTGTAAACTGAGGTTGGAGCTGACCAGCCGGGAACCCCGTGGCTTGAGGCTGCAGCTGAGAGGCCCCGAAACTGGACATTTGAGGGCCATAGCCAGTCGGCTGAGGCGCAAATCCACCCTGCTGTGGCGGTTGTTGTTGTTGTTGTTGTTGTTGATGTTGGCCAGGGGCAAATTGTTGCGAGTATGGAGACTGCTGCATGAAAGGCTGTCCCGGACGTGCGCTGTTGGCGCCGCCCAGGAAGGTGTTGGATGAAGAGTACATTACCGGAGTAAGGGTTGCATCAAAGACAGGACAAACATCAAAGACAGGCTAACGAAGAAGCGATTAACAATGCCGAGGAAGCAGAAAACCAAGCTGATGGCGCACAATGAGAAAGAGGAGAAGCATAGGAAGTGGCCAGGCAACGACGGAGAGGGGGGATCAGGAGCATCCATCCGATCAGGAGCAGTGACGCTGCCCTCAGTTACGTAATCAGGGACGCCCGCCGATGGGGGAGTCCGCGGAGCGGCGCACTAAGCTCCATCGGGTAGCTATCACGATGAGTCCAGAAGCTATCTACACTATCTACGCTACCCCAATGGGCAAACCAGACGGTTCTCTTCGATTTATGTTGCTACCAGTCCCAACTTTACAAGAAATGGGAACGAGACAGACGGGGGGACGAGTTGAATGAGTAACGGCTACGGCAGCAATTGACATTTTGTCCCGAGGCAGGTTGGAGCGAAAGGCTTGGTCCGACTGATCACTGGAAGCAAAGAGAACAAACATAGAATAAAGGGTATGACCAAGAAACAAAGACACGCATGACCAGCTGCGTATATCCGAAGCGAAAGCATGTATGTGACCGCTGACCCAGCTCTTCATGCTCTATCTCCACCTGTCGATGGCTAAACACCATCCTGGACGCCATTATGCTGCTGAGCGGTAGCCCCCACCATCTTACGGAGCTCATATTCCTTGGTAAATTCCCGGGAGAGAATACCCAGGTCCCGAACGAGCTCATGGCAGGCTGCGATTACCGCATCCTTGGGGGAGACATCGCCATCGGTCTGAACTCGAAGCTGGAAATTGGGAACAAGCGGATGGGGAACCTGTGACAGTTTCACGTCAGCCCTGACGCATACTAACTCAATAGATCTAAGAAAAGCAACAACTAGGAGCTTAAAGAGTGCCCGGAACTAGAGGCGAGTATATTTCACCATCGCAGACATACCTTGTACGCAGCGAAAAGAACATGGGAGCTTTGCAAGAGGCGAGAGCGGATCAAATTCCCCAATGTGTGATCTTCCTTGTTAAAGGTGAAGATCGCAGACGAAGGGATGCCTGGCATGAGAAGCCCATGTTAGCAATGAACGCAAGCCGTTTAGGTCCGAGGTTTAGATGACATACGAGTATCGATCTCCATCTCAACTTTGTTCTCGCCATTCGCAAGAACGAACGACTCGTATCTAGGTTTCATACTGCGTCAGTGGACTGAATGTAACGGACACTTCAAAAATGAAGGAAAGTAGAATCATCAAAGAAACCCCGAAGCGGACCTCGGCTGCTGGTCATGAGAAACGTTGATGGTGGACTGGCAGCGGACGCGAGATCCACCACTGCCATTCTTCAGGCGCGCATACACCATTTCCGCAGGCATGATGGACTCCATTCTGACAATGGATGTGTCCGGGGAAGATTCGTATATGACAGAAATGCTCAAGGGTGAAGACAACGCAAAGCACGAGATCGATCCATTCAATGAGAAATCCGAACAAAGGGGCATAAACATTGAAATGAACTGGGGCAAAAAGAGAGGGGCACAAGTAGAATCCAGAACATAGTCCGGCACCCTGGGGCAGTGAATAGAGTGGGAAGGCAAGAGCATGTGCCCGGTTGATAGCTCCGTCCACAATGAAACTTCACTGTCACACCATTCGCTCCAGTTAACAGCTCCTGAGCCTAGAACAAGCCAAAAGAGGAGGGAAAGCCAAGTGAAATAGAACATGCTACAATACAGATTGCGTATATGTAGAAAGAACGTTCCACCTACCGGTCTGGTGCGTTCATTTTGTAGTCTTGGTTATATCCAAAGGTGCGTATACCAAAAAAAAAAGTGAAATAGCTGGAAGGGATATTGAATAACTCGTGTTTTTGTTAGGCCTGTAAGTGGACGGCCACCAAGAAAGACGAGCAGAGTGCTGTAGAGGTGGAGCAGGGAATGAATCGGTGTATCCAAATAAATTTGAATACAACTAAGTGTGCAACTTCTAGCCTTTCACGTTGGCTTTGCCACTGTTTCCCTTGCTCAGTTGGACCTTTGAATCGAGTTAGTTATCTGAGCAACACGCGATTAGTATGAGATTTATTTAAATCACCTGATGGGGTAATTATGTATATATATGACTGGAAACTCCCGCCGTACTGTTGGGAAAATGATTCTGCAATGCTGGGATTGCAGAGTGGCTGGTCATGACAAGCTCCAGTAAGGTTGAAATCCCGTGATATTTATCACGTGATGGGCATTGTCCGAGTGGGCCAAGTGGACTGTGTTTGGTTACTAAGCTACTTTCACGCTGCACGACTTTTGACTCTAGCTGCTGCGCTGGATCCTGGGATAAACTACGCAATTATATGATATTTGAGCTAATGCTTCCCATCCGCATATGGGGAATCCGATCAGGTTATTTATTATATAGATATCAGCCACAGATATCGACTTTCTCAACCATAAATTGTAATGTTAATCGGCTACTACACATTGAGTATACAAGACAGAAAATGCATGCACAACTTGCTAAAGCAATCCAATTACAACCCTCATTGGGTTGGAAATCATCAATCCGTAAAAACGCCTGTCATGATCCCGCACCCTGCTTTAATAGTGATTAAGAAACTGGGAGATCAGGGAGAGAATACCCCTCGTATAAACGTTGAGAAAGATCAGGTCATGTCCAAGAAGGTAAAACAATATAGAAAAGAACGGAAGGGAAAGTAGAGGGGAACGCAAGAGGTGAGCACGCCAACAATAATAGGAAATAGCTGGAAAAAAAAATATTCACTGCTCACAAATGCACAAAGTGAGGTATAACTCCTTCAGGTCCCTATAAAGAGCACGGGACTTCGATGGCAAAAGCACAGCCAAGCAAAAATAAGCGAAAGCATAACATGCACAGGACATGATACCCCTGCTGCGAGGGCAAACAATGTCAATTGACAGCCTGTCTAATGCACAGCATTCAACAGATCTCCAAAGCTCGACGTTTCTTTCTTCATCTTCCAGTTGTTGCGTTTATTTTCTCGTTTCTTCATCATTTCGGCCCAGCCTTCATCATCGTCCTCGTCATCCTGCTCCGCACCAGTACTCGGCTTGCTAGCCCTTATCGGTTTGCTATCACTTGGCATGGGACGGTGGCTCATATGAGACGCCTGTGGCGCCGGGACTGCGGCTGAAAGCGAGGACTTCCGGTTTTCATCATTCCAGGACTTTGATATGGACGGAGAACCGATATTTCCTAACTCGGGTTGCAATGTTGAGACGGGTCTGTAACGAGGCGCCAGACCAACATTGCTGCGTTCCGATGGTGCAATAGACGGCGCATACCCTTGCCCAGCCGGCGTGCTTGGCCGGAGGCCCCCAGATACATGTGGCATAGCTGCACTATTGAGACGGGAGGAAACATTCGGATCAAGTATGCTTAGCGTCCGCTGATCGCCCGAGTACCCAGCATGGGCGTTATTCATATTACCAGCTGAGGGCATTGAAGAAGGGCGCGCATTCAGACTGGCACCTAGCGTGGGCGGAGGCCCGCCAGGTGGCATTAATTGGGTGCTCTGTCCGCCTTGCATGTGAATCATCTGCTGCATCCACTGCATTTGCATCTGCACCATTTGCGTCATCTGCTGAGACAATTCTATCTGCGCCTGTTCAGTCGCAGAAATCGCCGGCTGACCGCCACCGGTATTCGGCGAGCTTAGACTTATCATCGTGTAAGGCCTCGGTATGCCGCCAGGTTGAACAGGTGGCACAGGCATTCCTCCTTGATAGTCGTACATGGCTTGGGTATTAGGGCTACCTCGCCGCATTGCCCTTGCTCGCTCCTCCGTGGCAATGACACCTACTAGGCCTCCAGGGGGTAGCGCTGGCGAAGGTCCACCATGGACCGATGCTCCTCCTCCAAAGGCCAGAGACTCTCTGTTGGATTGATTTACCAAACTGGCTCCAAAGTAAGGGTCTCGCGGCAAGTTTCGCGCAAAAACAGGCAGGCTCCCGCGATTGTTTGGATCCCGTTCTGCGACGGAAGCAGGGGACGGTGAAGGCAAGTACGGTTGCTGGAAAGACGCCCGAAGGTTAGGAATGGAGCTAGATGGTGCCAGACGGCTTGGGGGGCGATTCCTGTTGGGGAATCCATGAGCTGCCAGAATGCCCAAAGGAATCTCTTCGTCATCATCACCATCACTGCTTTTCCCGCTCCCCGAGGTAATTCCAGGTTGTAATAAATTCGGCGCACTCTTACTAGCCTGGTCCATTTCGGTTCTCATAGCTGGTGTAGGAGATTCCTGGCCGGTCACCTTCATCATTTGCTGGCGATAAACTGAAAGATGGGCTTCTTGCTTGCGCCGCTGTCTCTCGGCCTCACGGTCTTTCTCCACCTCGTCATCGTCATCGTAATCGCTCTCTGCGGAATTCTCACTCTTCGAGGCGTCGCTGTTCGACCGTCTGAGCTCTTGCTGCTGACGATAATGTTCGAACTGAGATGGGGTCATGACTTTATTCGTTGAAGAGACCGATACTGGCTGTGCTTTCTCGTATTGTGCAGCCAAACGGGCATGGGCTGCAATCGACGGATCCAGGTGATCTGACAGCACGGGGGAGCTCAATGAGTCCTTCTGAATTGATTCCCGGCGATCAGGACGAGAAGACTTTGCCCCAGGCTGGTCGAATAACGGCCCATCATTTTCCGCATCCGAAGCCGCGTGGTCAGCCATGAATGGTATTTGCGAGCTCCTTTTAGAGTAGAGAGATTCCATGATTAAT
The DNA here is from genome assembly GCF_003184625.1 of Aspergillus neoniger CBS 115656. Taxonomy (NCBI): domain Eukaryota; kingdom Fungi; phylum Ascomycota; class Eurotiomycetes; order Eurotiales; family Aspergillaceae; genus Aspergillus; species Aspergillus neoniger. The sequence goes on along the minus strand of NW_020291177.1, from coordinate 46,840 downwards.
TTCGCGTCCTCGTCTTCAACAGGTACAGAGTCCCGCCTGTTAGAGTAAGCCCCGCTTCTCCTCAAACCCGCGTCCGCCGTCGTTCGAGGCTTTGCCAAAGAACGATGAGAGGTAGTAGCCAAAGGCATAGTACCGGACAGAGGCATAGATTTGCGCCGGTCTCCAACGGAGACTGGATCGATATTGCGTTGATATAATTGTGTTGTCGATTGTTCGTGGGGTGAATCAAGAGTGGTTAGCAGGCCCTCCTCCGAATGTCGGCTATCCCAAGAATATGGTGATGGCTCAACCTCCCTTGAACGGTCAGTATCAATTGGAGCAGGACGTGAGATCCTCTCATCCTTTCGAGGCAAGGCATCTGGTCGACTGGAAGGTCCGGGTGAGTCCTACAGTAAAAGTTTAGCGTTGTGCTGCATTACTTCATGGGATTGGAAATGCAACAAGAAAGGCTTGAAAACGAGATACTGGATACAGAAAAGAAAATTCCATCTTACCAAGTCTACTGGTTGATCAAGAGAAGAGTCCTTCGACCCATAATAACGCTTTCCAATATCACCAAACATATTTTGGAAGTCGTCGTCAATTTTTCCAATTCGAAGTTCTGTATCGGGAAGCTTTGGTGGTGTTGCAGTGCTTGACGTGCTTGTTGTCATTCCCCTGCTTCTAGAAGGGCCCGGTGTAGATGGCTGAGGCGGAGGTACCGGCGCAGATGTCTTGGAGAATCTCCCGCCGAATGAGAATGTGCGACCAGCTGCGCGAATCGCACCAGATAGGGGAGGAATTGGTATATCGTAGAGGTTTCGAGCGTGTGGCGACTGCGATTCGGGCTGTGGCCCGTCTGTTGAACGGCGTGCAGATGTGCGAGGTCGCGCAGATGATGTACCTTCGAATGTACTTCCACCACCACTCCAGGTCAGCTCAGCCACTTCTTACCGGGAAGGGGGAAAGAGGTAGGAACTCATCGGACGAAAGAGGGGTCTCATACTGATGTCTTGTTGGCTGGGAATTATGCAAAGCGAAGATGTTATTGTCATCCTCCGTGGGGGAATTCAAAGGTTGACCTTCGCTTAAGCGCTTTGCCACTAAATTACCATCACTCAGGGACTTTCTGTCGCCGGATGGTCGTTCAAAGACTCGAAATGACGACTGGGGAGGATTTTGCACTTCCTCTAGAGCATTGCTAGACGATTTTCGACGGGCGAAGCCCTTAGGAAGCTTGATTGGCATTGGGCTGAAACCAAGGCGACCACTAGTGACGCCGGAACCACTTTCAGAGAAATTGAGGGCGCAGCCAGCGGCTCCAAAGTCCACGAAAGTCCCAACCCCTTCTCGGCTGCTTTACTCGATTCCCATGAACCGGGATTCCGCGACGGGTGGAGGGAGGGGAGGGGTTATGGGCTTGGGAAGATTCTGGGCCTGTCCAATCCACACGGATTTCGATCGTAGCGGGGCTTCTGGTCAAGAGATTGCCGGGAAATGAAGTGAATGACGTGAATGGGCGAAAATAGCGTCCAGAAAATCTTGTGGTGGATAAGGATGCTTTGAGCTCACTCAGGGGGGGGAGTGGTCGGTCACAGGAGAAGATCGAGAGAATAGGCGAGGTGGCCTGAGAGAAGGTTTCTGATACACCGTATAATCGATCAAGAGCAGCCAGGACCCTCTGATTCACATGCGGCCAGCGGGGCTTAGAGACTAGCAATTATGATAAATTAAGAAGGGCCATAGGTACGCATCGGTGTGGATTCCGGTCGTTGTTGGCGAGGATGGGGACCTCTCCTCCGATCGGTTTTAGAACTGTAAATAAAACAAACCCACCCGGGAGACCAGAAGGGGGGCGGCGGGCGTGTGTGGATGATGGATAAGTTTGCGATGACAAAGGCGAATTTTCTCTTGTAAGAAATGCCAAACAGAAACCGCAACAAGAGTACAGTAGGGATAAAAAAGAAAGTAAGAGACAAGAAAAGAAAATAGGAAGAAGAAGAAGAAAAAAAAAATAAAATCAATTAATAATAATAATGATAATAATAAGACACAACGACAACAAGGAACAAAAGGGAATCAGGGGAAAAATCAATAGTAGTGGGCAGAATCAGAACACCCAGTTGACGACTCGGAAGGGAAAAGGGGGGCGGGGGAAGATGGAAAGGAAAAGGGCGCAGATCAGTCGGTATTTTAGTGAGTTTGAGAAAAACTAATGGGAAAGGGAAAAAAAAGACTACGCCGGACTAGTTCAGGTTATCTACTTTTTGTTATGGACATACTAAAAGTAAGCCTGATGCAAATTTGGCGTAAATAATGATCATACTACTACTCCGTACTATTAGTGAATGAATAGTACTTCGTAATGGTAACAGTAATGGTAATAACCATAACCCATAATTATAGCAGCGGTAGCAGCCGCTTGAATAAAGAAGCCCAGATGTTTCATGGGGAATAGACTGAAAAGTCCTATCTCTCTACAGGATTATGGAGTAGAAGGTTGGTTAGCTGAAGAGGAATAGAAACAAGCGGCATCCACCCAAGGACCAACCGCTCATCCAGTCCCAAGACATCTTCCACTCTCTGTCTCTCTCTCACTTTCAGTCTCACATTATTATTCTCTCAGCAGTCAGCACTTCAGCAGACCCTGGAGGGTGGGTGGATGTGGAGGGTGGAGCCCGGCGCGTTAGTCCGGCGGCGAGCAACGCCAAATATAGTATCTCTGACTCTGGCTCAGAGTCTTCCGAGCTCTGAGCGGTTAGTGAGTGAGCAATGCCAGCCAAATCTCAGTCGGCACCGCCGATTTGGTTGGTCAGACCATCCCAGATTTGAAAAACCTTTCCCTTGGTTCTAAGACTAATTATAAACAACCTATCTATCTACGACCTACGTAGTAACTTATTAATGACTATCAATAATATTTGCCGCCCGGGTAGCTGACAACCCTGTCTGGTATCAATCTAGACCCTACAGTTACTAGTCACTTACTTAATGTGTGTTTCTTTGCACTTTAACCAACCACCCTGGTGCAGGAGAAGATGCGTGAAAGGAAACCGGAAATGTACATTAAACTTTGTTCTCTCGAGTATGTCTGTTCCCATCTCCGAAAATGCAGGAAGAGGAAAAACAGAGAAATCAATGAAAGGTGGGGAGGGAGGGGGTTGGTACCAGGCCTAGAACTGGCCGAGGTAGATAAATTGATAGGGACACGGTCCGTTCCAAGGCATTCCACCATTCCACCGCCGTCAACTGTCATGTAAGGGGGCCAACGACTAACCACCGCCATCCGACGTTCCACCTGATGGCTAAGGCATTCCTTTCTCGAAGTAGCGAAGTAGATAGCTCTTCCCTCTTACCGCCGCCCACTTATAGGTATCCCATTCCATCACTTTTCAATTCTTCTTGTTCGGCGGCCCACAGCTAACCTATCGGACTTAGGTAGTGGTGCTACTTAATCATGATATATGTACCTGTCATATTGAACATTTCTCGTTAGTCAGTTTCGACGTTCGGAAGATGATCACTTTACCAGGTATCGAACTAGTCGCCCACAGTCAGCATTACTATATAGATGCTACGCGATCACGCTGGACTATTGGATGGTAAACTACTTGCGCAGTATTCTCTATGTAATGGGATTATCCACTCTATGTTGATATACTAGTACAGTAGTTATGTTGTCCCACTATTAGTCGTGTGTAATCAATGACTTCAGTCATAATACTACAATATGGATTACATTGTCAAGTCCCTCAGCGTCACTCGATACACATCCCCCGTGACTCAAAGCATATAGTATGAATCGTACTATCATTTTTATAACGAACTTCCTTATATCTAGACAACTACCAATTCGGGACTTCGTACTCTAGAGTCTTGACCTCGCTAGACTAACCAGGATACTTAATTGTTCATGATCTCCGGCCGCATTGTGGATTGGCAAGTCTGCGAGGCTGTACTATCTAGTACCCTTTAATCATATGTAAATCCTTCCAGCCTATTCCATCTTAAGTTGTCATTGTCGACGGTTCATTGTCAATCGCCCCTGCTTTTCAGTACATTGAAGACGCAACCAACCACTTGCATGTCATGATGAAGTTTATTCCCCATTCAAAGAAGCTTTTCCGAAACATGGGCCGGAATTGGTTCGCACATACAGCTCGTTATGCCCGTTCCATTGAGATGCTCGGTCTCGGCAGACCGAAAACAACAGGTATATTTCACCCTATTAAGTAGTAACTTAGCAAACAGAGACTGAAAAGGATGATGTAAACGGCATTCGTCAATACCAGGGCACATGAGCTGTTCATCATTCGAGCAACCAGGGGCGAGGGGTATAGATCACGCAGAGCTTTCAAGCTTATCTAGTAGTGATGGCCCTGAAGTACAATGGGGTCTTGGGCCCTCAATCCGCCAATCAGAGCAACTCCGGCCGGAACCTGAGCATCTCGCAGGTTGAAACAGGCAAAAGCAACCAATTTCTGGAGTTTAGGACAGCACTGAAAGATCAAACCAACAACATAGTCATCGACGACTGTATGAAAGGACACGTCTAGTTCCTCGAGATTGGGGTACGTCTTCCCGGCCGCAAAAACTTCTTCAAAAGCAGAGCGGGACACGTGGCGGCAGGATGCGATATTTAACTTCTGTAGCCCGGGCCCTGAATGGTTCATAAGAGCCATGAAACCTTGGGATGCAAGGCCAATCGCATCCGCAGGTCCATCAGGATTCGAATTGTCAACATCTCTCGTAGATGAAAGGTCCACAAATTCCAGCGGTGGGTTGCTCCAGTGAGTGAAGAGAGCGACGAAGCCTCTGTCACTACACACTGCGTTGTCAGAAAAGCGAAACTTCGTCAAGGCGCGGCAATTGACATGTATAATATCTAGGAGACGGTCATCTGCGGTAGATATACCCTCCAAGGACAACGTCCGCAAACGTGGGCTGGTCTTTGAAAGTGTGTTGAGAAGAATCTCATTATCCACTTCCTGAACAAAGTTCAAAGACAAGTGCTGTAAAGATACCAGTTCGGAAATGGCTCGGAGAGAGCGATTGCCCATTTTCCAGCACTGCTTCAATTTCAAACGTTGAAGCGCTATGCACTCCCTGCACATCACTTCCACTGTTTCATCGTCAAAGGAGGAATCGAGATTGGATAACTTAAGAGATTCCAATTGGGGCCCCAGTTTTCGAAACAGCTGCTGCCAACATGCATCTGATATCAAATTTGCGGCATCTAGCTGCAAGCGCTTGATCTTCAAATCGCGATCCAAAAGGTAATCAACTACCTTATCTTTCATTTGACTGGCAAAGCGAAAGTTCACGTGATATAGATTAGGCATGAAAGCGAAGATCTTTTCGAAGTCCTGTGTTTCAAGCTCTGTTGCAATTAGCACACTCATACCTTGACTCATTGGCGTAAAGTAGGATTGAAACGAGTAGGATTGAAACGAGCAGGATATCAAAATTGGCGGGATGACGAAAAAATACTAGACAAAACTAGTAGAATTTAAGGGGAGGGAGGAGGAAGAAAGAAGTAAAAGCCAGAACGTACTTGCAGCATCATAGATATCAATGAAATTAAGATCCGACCGAAGAAACAAATTAAGAGTTCTTGAAGTCAAGACACGCCTCTTGCACAATATCTGACCGAGACGATGAAGCAATTGCGGGGGCAAATCTCCAAACTCTTCGATATCGTTAATGTTGTCAGCTACTTTCTATTGTAGCCGGAGGTTAGCAAGAAGTCATGTTTCTGAACAAGCCCTGACGTACCTTCGTACACATCTCCGCTAGGCTTGGAGCGCCCGGTTGAGCAAACCCATCGAGCAGATTACTTTGCTTCTGGCGACGACCACTTCTTGGGCCCCGCCTATTAGCTCTGGGTTTCTTCTCATCATCCGCTAGCTCCTTCGAACATTTCGCGCAAAGGAGGCCTCCACGGGGACCAGCTTTACTGTAAGGGGTTACTGTAAAGCGTTTGCCACATATCTCACAGTTTTCTAGCTGAAATGCAAAGGGCTGAGAATTCTCGCACATCATCTCTCGGGCGATATCATCATCGTTATCAGATTCGCCTGTGCCTTGAGCCTTACGACGAGCGAATTCTTTGCTTTTCTTTATCTTCGCGAGAGCGACAGCTTCTTTTCTTTTCCGCTTTTTCTTGTCTGCTGCCGACTCATCGACATTGTGGTATTCATCGTCATCATCATCATCATCATCATCATCATCATCATCAACATTGACATGATCAGTTTCTTGTCGTTCAACAGTTGTCTGGCGCTCAAATTGCCTTAACCGTGTCAAGTGATCTTGCTGAATTTGAGCGGCAGATATGTTGTTCGACTGAAGATTATCAGATATTCATCAGTGGGGGGCTCCAGGAGAATTCGCATATGATCGGGGGAAAAGCGGAAGCCGGAACAAACAGAAACAGTTCACTTACAGCCAGAAAATCGGTCAGAGCAGAGTGCCTAAGTAGTAGTGACTTTTAGTAAAGGCTGTGGGTGATGACAGGAGAAAGATAAGAATCTATTGAGAACATACGGGCCCCGAATCTGATTCCTCGTTTGCCTTCTGTTTGCCCTGATATACTGTTGTCAATGACCAAAATATATATCTTCAACAATAAATCGGATACGAACATTTTTCTTGAAGCCGAATACAATATTGAATCGTGTAGATGAATATAGTTGATAAAGTGATTCTTTTTCCTGGAAGGGCTTCAAGGTGGCGACACTTGCAGGTCACAGGAACCCGTGGTGATTTCGCGTTCCACTTAACGCGAGAGTCGACGGGCGGGCTTATCGGCTTCGTGTTCGGCCAAGGGGGAAAGATAACAATTAAATGTGTAAGGCAGACTGAGGCCAGGCAACAGTCAGCAAAACGATGATTTGGTGCCTAAAGTTGCTCCATCGAATGGCTAGATCGATGCAGTGAAACCTTTTTTGGGAAGAAAGAAAAAATTTTCCCTCGCCCCAAAGTCCCATCATCCTGGCGCTTTATTCCGATAACCGCGGCCAAGGTACGGAGTACACAACCTCCCCTAGCTATCCATCCCCGGGTGGCGTTGCTTCAGCCGTTTGCCTCACTCTTCGTCAGATACATCTGTGACAGCCATCAAACAATCTCCAGCCCTTAGTTATCAGCTCTCACGAACATTCGATCACTTGGTTCACAGGAATGAATCGGAAATCATCAACTACCGGGAGGGGAATGACCCCACTAGCTGGTGAGGTCTCTTTGTCGGATTACCCTCTTGTCTACTTCAACTCCGAAGGAGCAACGACGCCAGAAGGAGATATTCGCATACCTCAAATCAAAAAGAAACGATTGCAAGTCAATCGGACTTTTATTAGCAGTAACTGACATTTTGGGCACAAATCAGATACCTCGTCCGTACCTAGACGAACCTCTGCGAGACTGGCTAGAGCATCCTCAGCAGCTTATACTGGAAACTCGAACAATTCAGAAAATGGAGGCAATCCCATAGGCCGGAAGCCCGCGGTGGAAGGGGCGATGTCTTCTGGAGATAGACCATACTCTATCGAAGTTGCAATACCTCTGAGGAGATATCCGGTCTCATCTTCATCTGCTTCTCCCCTTCCAACCGAAGATATATCCGGCGACGAAGACATAACGCCTGCATACAGTACACCCGCAACTAGTATGGCAGTCACGCCTGTGGAATCAGATGCAAGCCGACCGAGGAAGAGGGTCAGCGCCTCTACACGTGCTCAGGAATTACGATCGAGTGCTATGTCTTTACATACACCGCCAGGGTCTAAGAGGTCTTCAGCGGCACTTTCTATAAGCCATCCCACGTTGCAAGATTCCGATGCAGTATTGGCTCAGCATCTTCAAGCTCAAGAATATCAAGAACCACCTTTCAAGTTACGAAGGACCTCGAGACGGCTTCACTCCAGAGTGGAAGACTCGACCGAAGAAGATAGTGTCCTTGGGCTCGATTCTGATCGCGATGCATATGAGGATTTATCCAGGGGACCGACCACTTCGCGCGGGGTAAGAAGATCTCTTCGATCAGCTAACAAGAGTAGCCTCCGCCAGATATCCCCTACTGATGTGGGCGATGGCGAATCAAGCGACGATCCTCTGACTGACATTGAATCGGTCTCTTCTGCATCTTCCTCGGATGAGGATGAAGTTCTAGTCCCACCAAGGCGCTCCAGGATCGGAAATATGCGTAATGCTAGAGGACGAGCCGCCACACGAGGGGTTTCACGCAGAGCGGGCAGAAATCCTCGCTCAGAGCCAGCAGAGACAGGAAGGAGGGGGTCCCGTGTATGTTTCTCATTTGAGCTATCTTTGGAATTATGTCTGACAAAGCACGCAGGCTCTCAAGGAAAGACTGAAACTTGAAAGGCAGCATCCATGCGTCACTACAATGTGGGATGATCTGAGGAACACTCCACCGATGAAGCCGGTAATGGCGGAACAACCTCCGGGTATATCGAGAGCACTCAAGCCATTCCAGCTTGAAGGTCTGAGCTGGATGATGCAACAAGAAGAATCACATTACAAGGGAGGGTTATTGGGAGACGAGATGGGCATGGGAAAGACAATCCAGGCCGTTTCCCTTCTTATGTCTGATTACCCAGCTGGTAGGCCATCGCTTGTCGTGGTTCCTCCAGTTGCTTTGATGCAATGGCGATCAGAGATTAAAGTATGCCTGATTCAACCCTGGGATCGAAGTATCGCTAATGCATTGGACTAGGAATATACGAATGGTCAATTGAATGTCCTCATCTACCACAATTCGAACCCGAAGGTCAAAACCCTCTCAAAGCAGGATCTTCTGGCCTATGATGTGATAATGATTTCTTGTACGGTGACCATAAAGAATTGAGTCGAGGACACTAAGAACTGACGTGACATACTCTCTTTAGATTCTGGTCTCGAATCAATTCACCGCAAAGAATTGAAAGGGTGGAATCGCGATGATGGAATCATCCAGGAGAACAGTAAGAACTCCAGTTGATGACCCAGAAGATAGCCTATATTAACCAGGAAAGGCGTCATTCATTCTATTCATTATCATCGCTTGATCCTGGATGAAGCGCACAGCATTAAGGTATAGTCGGTCTTTCTTTTATGATGCCATATTATCAAACACTGACGGCTTATGTCTGTAGCAACGTACAACTAGTGTCGCCCGTGCATGCTTTGCACTGAAAGCAAACTACAAATGGTGTCTGTCGGGTACTCCTGTCCAAAATCGGATTGGAGAGTTTTTTTCTCTCCTTCGCTTTCTGGATGTCCGGCCGTTTGCCTGCTACTTTTGCAAGCAGTGCCAGTGCCAGCAGCTTCATTGGTCACAGGATGCAGCCAAAAAATGCACTGACTGCGGGCATAGGTACGGTCCTTCATCAGCACCTACAATGATCAAGTAGCTAATGTCATTCTCAATATAGTGGGTTCAGCCATGTCTCAATCTTCAACCAGGAAATTTTGAATCCTAGTAAGTTGTGTATCAATGTACGCTGAGACATCACTAACTCCCCGGAAGTCACTGAGAGGGATAATCCGGAAGGACGCAAGGAGGCATTGTCGAAGCTTCGCCTCATAACTGATAGGATCATGCTGCGGCGAATAAAAAGAGATCATACAGCTTCGATGGAGCTTCCACCAAAGCGGTTTGTAACCTCTTGGCACAGGTGTACTGAGAGAAGTACTAACGTTATACCAGTGTCATTCTCCATAACGAATTCTTTGGAGAGATTGAACGTGATTTCTCTCGGAGCATCATGACTAACACGACGAGGCAGTTTGATACGTATGTAAGCCGTGGTGTCATGTTGAACAATTACGCAAATATCTTCGGCCTTATTATGCAGATGCGCCAGGTTGCGAATCACCCAGACCTCATTTTGAAGAAACACGCAGAAACCGGGCAAAACGTACTTGTCTGCTGCATTTGCGACGAACCGGCGGAAGAAGCAATTCGTTCCCGTTGCCATCATGAGTTTTGCCGAAGATGCGCCAAAGACTATGTTAGGTCGTTCGATGTGGGCTCAATCGTCGATTGCCCTCGGTGCCACATCCCTTTGTCGATCGATTTCGAACAACCTGACATCGAGCAAGAGGAAGAGTGCATCAAGCAAAATTCTATCATCAATCGGATCCGCATGGAGGACTGGACATCGTCAACCAAGATTGAGATGCTTGTTTACGAGCTCTATAAACTGAGAAGCAAGAAGCAGACACTGAAGTCAATTGTCTTCTCCCAGTTCACCTCGATGTTGCAACTTGTGGAATGGCGTCTACGTCGAGCTGGTTTCAACACCGTCATGCTCGATGGAACTATGACACCGGCACAACGCCAGAATTCTATCGAATACTTTATGAACAATGTCGATGTCGAAGTGTTTCTAGTTTCCCTCAAGGCCGGCGGTGTGGCTTTGAATTTAACCGAGGCGTCGAGGGTTTTTATCGTTGACCCGTAAGTGGCATTAAGTAGCAACGCGAACGAATGTCTATCCAACTAACTCTACTGGTGCTAGGTGGTGGAACCCAGCTGCAGAATGGCAGAGTGCAGACCGATGTCATCGCATCGGCCAGCGCCGACCTTGTGTCATAACTCGATTGTGCATTGAAGATTCGGTAGAATCTCGAATAGTTATGCTACAAGAGAAGAAGGCCAACATGATCAACGGTACCATTAACAAAGATCAAGGAGAGAAACTAGAGAAGCTTACCCCGGAAGACATGCAATTTTTGTTTAGAGGATCTTAGGCTTGGTCAGGCAGGGGAAGGGAAGAGTAAAGAGGGGGAACGAGTGTTTAGAGATAGACATAGGTCAGAGAATCAGTCAAGAGAACAGCGGATTAAGTGAAGGGCAGTAGCTATCTAGACTAGTATCAGCGGGTGGTGGGGGAGGGATTTTTGTGATTTCGCTGGTACATAACGATGACGGCGTTCTTGATGGTGGGAGAGCAGGTACAATTCGGACACGGTGGATCAAAGGATCTCACATCTACATGAAGTCTACGTATGCTCTGGGGCCTCGGTACATACTAGATACTCTACGCAGTAAAATAAAAAGTAAAGAAAAAAAAATCATAAACGATCAGGAGAGGTTTTTTTTTAGTAAGAGATTTTAACTTCGGGAGCCCCCTGGGGGTCAACCAAACAATCTCTTCTGCAGGGCATTTTGCCTTAATTCTCCGTGGTCATTCATTCTATTCTAAGTACTACCTCCGTACCACACTTCTTACTTCCCCATCATCTTGGTTGGTACTTTTCGTGTCTCCTCTTACGTACCTCCCTTGCACAGATAGCCCTGTAGGGCGCTGAAAATGATGTCAGACACACCACTAAAGTGCATCTGATGATGGGAGGAAGATCTCCAACCTGCTTTTCTTCGTTCCCCCGAATGCGCTCTTCTCCTTCCTAATCTCTATCTACCCTATCCGTTGGGGTCCGCGTGTTCCGCCATCGTCATAGCCGCCCTCCGGCCAAAGTTACTAAACTGCCTTAGCCTTGCAAGGCTTGCGTAGATTCATCATTTCCAATCTCCATCCCGTGGGGTTAAGGGGGAAAGGCCAAGAACCATTGGATCTCTCACTCTTCCCCAATTATCAGCCCGGGATGTGTGGATCGCAATTTTTATCACTTGGGCTCTCCATTATCACTGACATCAATAGGGGGATTCCAATCTAAACCTGCCGATCGTCTGATATCCGTCCTAGTTATTTACTTTTGGACACTACGCGACGAACATCCCCATCCCGTCCGCTACTCGCAAAACCTCGCACAGGCAACAACCATAGTGACTACTTAGGAGCGACAACGACCGCCCACCATCATCGCCACCACTCTTGGCCCCCAAATCATGGAAGACTCCCAACCGCGAACCCGGCGACGGCATCCAGTCGATAAATATGGCCCAAAGTTCTATGACAAGTCCGAGCACATGCAGGGTCGGGCTGCCGCTATGAAGGCTGCTCTGAGTGGTGACCACCCGTCTCAGTCAGAGCCTGCTGGGGGGTTCGATAGCACACCATACCCCTATGCACCACCGGGCTATACACTGAAGTTCACCTTCCATCGTGGAGTCAACCTTCCCTGCGCAGACTTTGGTACATTTTCTTCCGACCCTTATGTTCTCGCCCAGTTGATCGTCGACCTACCCCAACGCCACAAGCAGGACCCCGTTATGTCCTTCCGGACTCCAACTGTGCGCAAGAATCGCGATCCAGAATGGAATAGCGAATGGATCGTTGCCAATGTCCCTGCGTCGGGTTTCCATCTGAAATGTCATGTGTACGATGAAGACGCTGCGGACCATGACGACAAACTCGGTAACGCTTATATCGACGTGGATTCGGTCAATGGACAATGGCCCGGCATCAAGGAGCAGAACCTTCGCCTGAAGAAGCGCATGGGCAGCAAACGGGTCTACTTGTTCGGCAACATTGCTGCGCTGGCGTCGCGACGTCTGGATGTACAGTCACATATTGTAATCAGCGTGCAGTGCTTAGGGAAAACACCAGGAGATGAAGGGGCTCATATGTATACCGTTGGACCAAATTACTGGTTCAAGCATTTTTCTCCCCTCATCGGGAGGATAGCGGGCACTAAAGATGAAGTCCAAAGCCATCGTGATGAGAAGAAAACCATTACTCGATATAAGTTCGTCCCTCCCCCTGCCCTAAACCCTTTGAAGAAAATGATACGCTTACAGTCTCTCTGTTCAGTTTTCAGGCAATCCAAATACAGCTCAAGGGCCCTGTGCCTACGCCGCTCTATCACCGTTACGTTGAGTTTAAGCCGTTTGTAGCCGGAATGTTCACGTCACACAGTCTTCGTGGAAGGATACTCAATCGAGCACTGCATCATCAACACGAGCGTATCTATAACTTTGACAAGACCACCCTCAATGGACAGTTTCCTTCCCCCTGTATCGAGCTCACGCAGAAGTTTCTTGAATTTGTGCACTACGCTCAGGGCGGGAGGATCTTTACATATGTCATCACCCTAGACGGGCAATTCCGCTTCACAGAAACAGGCAAGGAATTCGGGATTGATTTGCTGAGTAAACACACAATGCATAGTGATGTATCGATATATATCGCATACTCTGGTGAGTTCTTCTTGCGTCGCCTGAAGCATCGCCATCCCCGACACCCGGAAACAATCCAGCATTCAGAAACACGCTACTCCGGTGATGAGTCGTTGGTAGAGCCGGAGATATCGACTGATCCGGCCGACTATGAACTTTTCATCGACAATGATAGCGGAACTTATCGTCCCAATGGCCAATACCTACCCTTGTTGAAACAGTTCATCTCCGCCAATCTACCAGGTCTTCACGTCACCACACTTGATTGCAAGGAGGATGCAGAGCGGATGGCGGCTCTGAAAAATGAGCAGAGAGAATTCAAGAAGAACGAGGGCAATCATATGATTTTTCTCCAGCGCAGCAATAGCTCTTCGCTTTCCATATCCAGCTCGGATGAAGACGAGCTGAATGAGCGCAGTGATTTGCAGCCTCATAAAAAGGATGGCTTTGCCCAAAAGGTACACGATATGCGAGACATGAAGGGTCAAATGATGAAATGGGCCCAGTCAGACAATCATGGTAGTCCAGATGATACTGAAAGTCGGTCCGGGCGCCAAAGGACCGCGGCAGCGCACAGCTCAGAAGCATCAAAACCCGCCGTGGAGAACGGCGTGGATGAAAGCACAGCCACTTTCGCTGCTGACGGCCGAAAGTAGCTTCCATACACGCTCAGTTTGGGCTTTTGAGGCGTCTATGAATCCTACCCTGTCGTACCTACATTACCAACTTACCTACAACCTCAGGGAGTTCACCCCACCTCATGTGGTGAAAGAACCCGTCCTAATGTGCCTCCATGAATGACCTTACGTTTTTCCTTTTTATCTTTTTTGTCCATGACCTTTACCCCATTCCGAATATCATTACTGACGATATCTTGTAATACGCCTTGTACGGCTGGTTCTGTGTTGATAGGCCGAAGAAAATTGCCGGTTATCATTCATTCAGTATGAAATATTGCTAATGAGGGGGTCTCCATGCCTGTTCTTCGTTCTTGGATTTTTTAATTTTTTTGTAACTCTCATCACTGCCTGTATTAGCCATCAAAGCTACTACTAAGCAGGGAGGGTTGTGATAGATTCGTGGCGCGGCCCAGTAGTAGGGAGCGACGATATAGCACGAGGATGAGAGCTGGACGGATAAGCTTCTATGATGGTGGGTATCATGGACCAAGTTGCGTTTGGTAGAAAAGGTTAAGAGATCACGAGTCAGATCAACACACCCCCACAGTTGGGGAAAGGAACACGAGCCAATCTCGGCCCCAGTGCATGGTCCCTCTATCTGTGAGCTGCTAGTATTCTGCACAGAATACATGTAGTTGTGAGGTATCAGATGGGTAACCCCGCGGATGTATGTAGGATAATTAAAGTTGTATTTACATGGTATTTATCATCTCTCACTGAAAAGAACAAGGGGGGAAAAAAACAAAGTCACCCATCAAACTCGGGGCATGTCACAGTTATGTGGTATAGTGCATGCAGTAAGTTACGAGATCTCCCTTTCTTTTATTGTTCTTGTGTTTGGCAGTGTAGAATAGAAAGAAGTCCGGATCGGATCAATGATGTTACATACACGCATTTTTCAGTCATACATACATACATACACACAGACACGCATACATACATACATACCTCAGGCTTTCCAGCCCCGATTTTCAGCCCCCCTCCCACCTACCAAGTACCAAATACTTTACTACGGAGTACTAGTTATCTCCTCTCCTCTTCTCTCCAGCCCGCCTGTTTCATCCGTCTTACATACACCGAAAAAAACAAGTGAACTAACCAACCAAAGTCAACAAGTCAGAACTACTGCTTCCCTCCCGCTCCTACTAATAATAATGTTGCCCATCTATCTTACTGCGATGCCGCAATAACTTGACTGTACACGTCGTCGCTTTCACTCCTTCATTCTTCTGCTCTTCTTCCATCAATCTCGACATAATTCATTTCCATTCAATCCCTAATAGTAATTTTAGTACTCTACTATCAGTACTTACCTGCTGAGGACCCGGGATAATTACTGCCAACGAGACTTTCCCTCCCCCCCGTTCCTGCCCCCGCTTGTCGCCCTTATTGATTTCCGCCCGCGACCACCTGATACTTACTCCTCCTGACTCCCGCATATTATTATCCCTCTGAATCTCCTTCCCGACCCTCTTCGCGCTCCAATCTACGACCAAACGCTTGACTACGACCTCCCTGGCGATCGCATTTGTGCCTGGATGACGACAAGTACTCTACTGAGTGGTCCCATTTACCGCCGCATTCTCGTCAGGCCGGCCTCTGATCCGACTACGGGCACGCTGACTGTCGATGGTGACCTTCAACTGCCCCGGTCACGTCTCTGACCTCTCTCCTGCGTGGTAATTCGATCTCCATACCAAAGGCCCCGCAACTTCACCATGGGCAATGTTGGAAGCCGCTTAGATGACTCTGGGAACTTGTACTTCAAGGATCAGACAAGGTGTAAGTTTCTGCCCACGCGGCGCTGGTGCCAAATGCTCGCGCCCTTGATGGTCCCTATTCTTGTCCTTGTCCTTGCCCTTGTCTCCTTCTCTTTCGTTGTTAACCCGATTCACGCCTACTAGTCACAATCGCTTCCGTGACCATAACGAATAGCAAACGGCGCGTGCTTTTAAGCCTTGTACCGAACTCCTTCCCCGCGACGAGATATGCTGCCAAGCGTGAGACCGGCGACGACAGCCCAATAGAATATATACAGGTAATCAGCTGAATCTCTCCTGAGACCGTTGCCATTACAGGCGCAACCTGTCATGCCCTTCCAGAAGCTAACCACTGCTCTCGTCGATGATTATCAGGATCCCGATGTTTCGCCGTCTGCCCCTGTGCCCACCTTCCTTCTGCGATTGAACAACGAAGACGAGTTGAATTTCAATTTCACATTTATATTGAGACAGACACAAACGGGGACCGCTGCGAATTCGACCGTCAATGGTGTCTCAACATCATTGCCCGAGGTCGCCGACACGGTGCTCACAGGCCTTACGTTTGCGCATGCGCCCAACTCAAGGGAATTAGACAACTTGATCACCAGAGAATTCCATGCCAACCCCAACTTGCAAAATAACTCCAATGTACAGCTAGTCGGAGACTACTCCACCGCAGGTAGTCCCTCGGTTCAGTTCGACTGGTCCTGGAAATGGAAACCCCCCAAAGTGGTCGAAGATAAGGGGGGTGGTTGGAGAAATAGCTGCAGCTTTCTGGATTATGATCAAAGGGCGAACCGGTTGAATACCCTTGCTCACTTCTCATTTTGGGTGCATAATACAGTGCGCTCGCTTCCAAGCCCACAAGTTTCTTCCCCAAACCTGGAAGTCAATGTTCCTTTCCGCAATCGCATTCCCTCGTCGCAGTCCGTCCTTTCCCATTCTAGCGATGCGGACGCCGCATCCAATTCCCAGAATGTCCCTGTTACACCCCCGGAAGCTGGTGATACAACAGCCACACTGCCCCACGTCTCAGCACCGCCTCCACCTGTCAAAGTCGACCTTCCTCATTCGCGTCCCGGAGAGGACATGAGTGTGGTTGAGGATGGTCCGTTATTCCGGGCTACTATGAAAGCTCTGGAACAGAAGACAGGGAATATGCGTGCTAAGATAAAGAAGGTCCTCAAGAAAGCTGAAGCCGCTCAGCAGGCACAGACTGCCTGCAACGAAGCCGTGGAAGCCTTCCTTAACGCATTAAAGGAAGCCTCAACCTCCAACGCGAACGCCATACAGCCCGCCCTTGATCATTACTTTGAAAGGACTGCAGTTCAAATATTGAATTACGAGCGTTTGAATACCATCCAGCTCCAGAGGCTCGTCATAGAACCATTGGTTAAGCTATACAACAATGACATTAAACAGGCGGAGGCGAAGAAGAAGGAATTCGAGGAAGAGAGCAGGGATTACTACGCCTATGTTAGCCGCTATCTCGGTCAACGCCAGGATTCGTTGAAGGAAAAGAAGCGGGTGGAAAGTGATTCAAAGTATCAGGCAAAGCGACGCAACTTCGAGTTGAAGCGCTTCGACTACTCGTCCTTCATGCAGGATCTCCATGGTGGCCGTAAGGAGCAAGAGGTTCTTTCCCATCTTACCAAGTATGCAGACACCCAAGCGAAGAGTTTTCTGGCAGCCGCCAAACAGGTTGATGATATGGTTCCTCAGCTCGATGCACTTATCCATGAGGTGAACCAAGCGGATAAAGAATTCCAGTTCCAGCGGACAGAAAGGGAAGAAAAGCGAAGGAATCTGGAGAAAAGCAGCAACATGTATATCGAGCCTGACTCTCTGGCCAATGCGGGTGCATCATCGGTACATTCAGGAAATGGTGGCGGCAACCCAAAGTCTGAGAACGAGCTCGGACGTGCAGACAGCACAGGATCCCAACTGCGAGGTGTCATCAGCAACAGTTCTTCGATTTTGCCGCAGACCAACTCTGGCAGCCATTCAGGCGGTCCCTCGATGCTCGCTTCTACCAGTAGTTCAACCGGTATGTACCCTATGGAGTCTTTCTGGGGAGTGTACATTCTTCATCTCAAATTATATATTAGCCTTATCACTAACCGGTATCGTCACAGGCCAGCAGAGGAAGGAAGGCTTACTCTGGGCACTGTCGCGCCCAGGATCTCATATTGACCCTAAGGGAATAAACAAGCAGGCTTGGCATAAGTAAGCTTGTCCTCTGCTCTGACAGACTCGGGCTTCCAAACTGATCTTTGTCTCGCAGATTCTGGATCGTTTTAGATCAGGGAAAGCTCTCGGAGTATAGCAATTGGAAACAGAAACTGGACTTGCACATGGATCCTATCGACTTGCGAATGGCTTCCGTGCGAGAAGCTCGGAATGCGGAACGACGATTCTGTTTCGAGGTTATCACACCACAGTACAAGCGCATCTATCAGGCAACATCAGAGGAAGACATGGCCAACTGGATTCGAGCTATCAATAATGCTCTGCAGAGCGCCGTTGAGGGCCGCGGCATGTCTCCGCCCCCAGTCTCGTCCGGCAATGACAACGCGTCCATTGGCCGCGATATTGGCTCAGTGCTAACCGGGAAGAGTACTTCGTACACTGTTCAGCACTCCCAGTCAACAGGGTCCAACAACAGTGTCACCCGTCGTACAACTGTGGGTGCAAGACCAAGCTACGTACGCGGTGACGGTCTCGGTTTCGAGGAAAATCCTTCAAAACTGCTTCAAACCATCCGAGACGCAGATCAGGGTAACAATTGGTGTGCAGACTGCGGGTCTACATCCAAGGTTGAATGGGTCTCAATCAATCTGGGGATTGTCCTCTGCATCGAGTGCAGTGGTATACACCGATCACTCGGAACACACATTTCTAAGATACGTTCGCTTACACTGGACGTCAACTCCTTTTCGAATGACATCGTTGAAATCCTGTTGCAGATTGGTAACCGTGTCAGCAATATGATTTGGGAAGCAACCCTCGATCAGGCTCAAAAGCCGGTGGCGGCTTCTACTCGTGAGCAGCGGCTGAAGTTTATCACTGCCAAATACAGTGAACGGGCATTTGTTCAGCCACTTCCTTCCCCCATGTCGCGGTTTACCACCTCAGACGAGACTCTTCTGGCTGCGATCAAAAGAAATGACATTCAGGGCGTGCTATATGGCATTGCCCTTCGTGCCAATGTGAACATTACAGATCGCTCTCGCAGCACGCATGCCATTTTTCTTGCATTAGCCGCAGCAGATCCAGCATCACCTGGTGCGGCCTCAAACCTCTCCGTCAAACCCAGCGGGGCACCTACAGTGAAAGCCATCCCATTTCCTATCGCAGAGCTGCTGGTCCAGAACGGGGCCGAGATTCCCTCGCAACCGCCTCCCATCCCTCTTTCATCAGCCGCTCAGTTATATCTGAGCCAAAGAACCGCCAGAGTATCTGCTTTTGGCACACCTCCTGCTGCTCCATCACCTGGGAAAGCTACATCCGATTCTCTCGGTTCAGGACCTGCAATTCGGGGCGCAGGGAATGACCATGTCATTCCAACAACTCAAGCGCCGAGCTCCATAGACAGCAAGGAGCGTGAGAAACTACAGAAAAGGGGCAGCGCCGGGGCCAGGTTTGCTGGAAAGGTTGCCTCCCTGGGAATTGACCGCTAGCAAGTCCTCGCCGTGAGTGCTATTTTTACATTATTCATGAGCCCTTTCTCCCAGACATGTTGGTGGGACTATTCCTTAATAGTAATTATAACGAAGCTCAAGTAGACACGACGTGATGTTGAAGCTCTTGTTTGAGACGTTTGCAGTCTGCATAGCTGCCGGCGGAACAATATGCTTCTGTCGGTATGCAACAATATACACTTGGTCTTTTTGTCTCTTTCTGTTGATATATTCTCCCTGACACATGGGGAGCACCCCCGGTCTTACTTCCTTTTGCCACCACCACGATCCACCGTGTTTCACCCCCATCGTCTTCTCTGCCTTGCCCCTGTTTTCCTTCTACCCAACCTTCATTTTGCAAGGTGGTCATTTCACCTTTTGTCAGCTGATGTCACCTGTTTATCTTCGGAAGTGCTACGTAAACTCGAGCAAGATCCGGCTGGTCCGGCATCGTACGCTTGTGTTCGAGCTTTTCACCCACCTAGACCCAGAACCTGTTCTGCTATGCTGATAGCTGATACTAATGAACATTCATGTCGTATATGAGCTTCTAAACACTCCCGCAGACTATACACCTGATTAGTCAATATCCTATCCCCGTCAGGCCTGTAGAAAAAGTTCGCAGCGTGCCTGTCATAGACTATGGCTCGTAGGTAACTTGAAATGAACCCTCCCAGAGAAAGCTAGATCCAGAGCAGTCGTCTCGCCTCACAAAAATCTCACACATAGGGTGGACTGCGCCACGCGGTCATAATCCTTTGAAATATGGCGGAATGGAGCTCGCCCTTTTGGATGTGAAGAAGGTCGGGAGGCCGAATCCAACGCCATCGAGAATGAAGTGGCACAGAAACACGGCAAGATGGTGGAACACGGTGAGCAGAACATTATGCGACGTAGAAAGAAGGCTAAGACATCGGCTGAGAAGGAACCTATCGTAGCATGACTACACACAGTAGTAGTGGAGCCCTTGCCCATGAGGAAAAGCTGCGCACGCGAATCCATTGTAAGGGAATTCTGATTGAACAGGGGGTGGTAATCAGCTGGCGCAGCCTCTGCAATGTGCTTTTGCCACCGTAGTTGACCTGTGTCCTTCGGTGTGACTGGTATCCGACAGGATGAGGATGATCCTCCTGCCTGGCGGTCCTGGCGGATGAAGGGACACATGCCGCCGCCGAGCCGAGTTGATAAGCGCGCATGATGTCGGCGACAGGCATCACTATCTAACCCCCCTCGTGCGAATTACAGAGCCACCGACGCCCCCATTGGACGATCGCAGTAGCTCTACACAAGCCACCGCAGCGCCTAATACCTCAAAGGGGATGAGCTGGCGAGATGGCGTTTCCCGTTTGTGGAGACGAGCCTGGGACTTCGTGCTATGGAGTGGTGCAGGCAGATACTAACGAAAATTAGAGACAGCATCCATGCTAGTTATTAGTGGCAGGGTCGGCGCTGGACCTGAGTGTGCTGTGTACCGTAGTCAGACCTTCCCACCTAAAACTCGGATCGGATGCGGTCATGCATAGCTATTCAGGGCCATGTATATTGAATTTTAGTCGGCCGATGATGAAATCGATGAGCGGATCGTTCGTCCCGTGGTGAGATGGTCCAGCGTTTTCCCGGTACCAATTGGTGGGTTATTCATAGTCAGGCAGAGGTACCGACGCAGTGGCTGTAGGGATCCCACATCCATTTTCTCATTTTCCGAATGCTCGAATCAACAAAGGCCGTAGAGGAGGCGGTACGAGAAGGCTGGAGGATGCGAGGTGTTCGCGGCCCCATTCAAGAGCATTCGATGACGTCATATTCATTTGCTTTCGGCGTGGCGTTCGAGAGGGCAGCCGCGGTGGAAAGAAACGGACGATCGCGGTCAATCTTTTCCTTCGATGAGATTCCAAACCCCCTCACCTGGTCGGGAATGATCTTGAGATCCAATTTGGGGCGAAGACAATATAATGAATTGAAGTGGAGGGGGGAAGCTTGCTTGGATGGTCTGTGGTTTGCAAGCCCCCGGGGGGGGGGGGGGGGCGGAGCAGGAGAAGAGCTCCTTTGTGGTGTGTGCTTTGAATAATGCATTCAAGTCAGTCTACGCGCACACACACACACACACACACACGCAGCACACAAACACCCACACACTTACACACACATCCATTACCCACTTGGCTAGTCCCATGTCAATCCCCGCCATGATGGAGTTGGTTTCCACCTGTCTGTCTCCTCTTGGGTGGCAAATTCCATTCCACTTTCCCCCCCCCCTTTCTGTGAGAGAGATTGATCGATCATGCCATACGGTGTACCTGATGTGCATGAATCACTCATTGTTGAGACCACTGTATACCTATCGCATCATCCACCACCCCTACTTCTATAGTAAGGTACCAGGCACGGTCGACAGAATGGGGCTTCACCGAGATTGGATGGGTCCGTGCTAATGCAACAGGAGTTAGTTCATAGCTCGAAATTGGCCTGCAATGGGCCGAATGGTTCCATCTTTCTGGTGAGTTATGGCAGTGATAGTCGTGACAGTTCACAACTCCGTATAGCGGGAACAGAATGATAGCCGAGACGGATGAAGAATCCGCATATTCTAAGTGGGTGCAGACCCTGTGTTGTGTATCTCAAACATTTCTCCAACAGACTGATCAGATACCAAGAATAGTGAAAGGGAAGAGGGGCTTTCAATCCTGGGTGGGTGCATTACCTGGCTGAAGCATGCATGATGGCCTCTGCAAAGCTGGCCGGAGAAGCATGCTTAGTGACTACACAGCCTTAGGTGAACGAGCCAATGGCTCGGTGAAGGGTGACACTGTGTGAAACCCATCGTTAAGATCATATCGACTGGTTTCCCTTTTGTCCCTCTTGTTTCTTTTCGGGAGGCTCGAGGCAAATTGTGGTAGAAAGGTAGGTAGAGGCTGCTGCTGATTCGCCATGGTTGAAGCTTTGAGGCTGTTGGGGAGGTTCTGGAACGATCGATTCTCGGGAATCTCTCCCACATCAGAAAAGGGCGTCAACATTTTATTGATGCCATGGAATTCTGGCTGGAAAATTATTTCTGGCGAAGAGATTGTGTGGTTACCAATTGGAACTGGAGCATCATCTCTACTAGACAGGGAGTATTCTATACTAGGATATTAAGCTTACGTATCTACTAGTGGTACGTGTGAGTACTTACTACTACTTACCCAGTCTGGGGGTTTCTAGTCGTATCTAAACCGGTAACCACGCGAATAGTATTGTGTACACTGATTCCCCTGCTCGCTGATAGCTATTATCTCAATACCGAGGTATAGGTACAGAATAGATGTATTCGAATGCTAACATTCAGCGACTACTAGAGAATTTGAGCATTTGGGCACCATTCAGGCATCCTAACAAGGCTATGAGAGCAGTACTCTTGTCACGCATCACACAGTAGCTTTGTGTCGACCGACATCCCAGACCACCTATAGAACATGTCATTATGAAAGAGTCACTTTGGCAGACTCCTTCTGGTATTGAAACTGATGGATATAAAGGTAGCCTATACAGAAGATCGTCCCTTTCCTTGGAATTCTCCTTGCATCTCAGAAAAGATTCCCGGTCGGAGCTTGGATTGAAGGACACGCCATGTACCAAAAGGCATGAAAGTACCCAACAAGGCCAAAGGGGCCTTCAGAGAAGCCTTGCTGTCTTTCTCCAACTCTACCACTTATAATGAGACAGTTTCAACGACTTCAACAAATTCAGGTCTCAAGTCGCAAAAGGCAGCGCGATCTCCACTTCAACAAAACTGCCGCTTAGCGTGACCTTAGTAGGAGCACCGTCGTCAGCAGCCTCCTGCAGCTATCATTGGTTCTGCGCCGGACTTCTGCACCCTAGCAAACTCGTCCATTTTCCCATCCTGGGTTTGATCATTGGGGTCTTTATCTACTAGTTGTGGTTGTTTGACTCATACAACCGTTCGGGATCAACCCCCGAAAAGTGAAAAAGTCAAAATAAAATGATTAAATAAAATAACGACAGTGGCCCCAGCAGAAGACGCGCCTGGGGCTAGAAGGAGACGAGAAGTGGGAAGAAAAAAAAAATGAAAGAAAGAGAGCTCGGAAAAGTATTGATAGTGGGGGTTTTGCCATGGTGCTGACCGCGACATATGCTACGAAGGACCCAGCCACGCCGCTGGTGGCGGCTCGGATTGGACCAAGGGGTTTCCGGAAAAGGACGATATGAAGTTGAAGTGGTGTTGCATTGATTGGCTGGTATCCCATCCGGTCCCCCAAATCAGGTGTGGAGCCTTCCGAAGCACTGCTAGTACGAAATACTCCGGTACATGCGGTGCCACAAATTTCCAGATACCAAATAGGCAATAGACAGTGTTTCAAAGGATGGGGCTGGATTCAGGAACGGGTAAAGGGATGGCTATCAGCAGAGAAGAAGCGAATAATAGTAAAAAAACAGGAACCAAGACACAAGAAGGGGGTGGAGGTGGGAAAGAATGGATCAAGGGAGATCAGAAGCTCCAGGCGACGGAAGAATGAACCGACGAGGAGCAACCGGTGAAAAGCGAAACAGGCTAATATATATAAAGTATAACCAGTTCAACGGGAGAACCAAATGTTAAGGTCCTTGGTCCTAGTACCACAGATTGAGCGGATTTCAAATCTTGGTACGTACTAGAAGTGCCATATTCCCATGCAGACGATAAAAGTACTACAGTAGCTAATCTTGGAGACCCGGGAGGACAATATGAGTACCGAATGTATTGCATAGAGGGGCAACAGTGCCGGATTTTTTCACTACTACTTTGAGAGGCCACTTATATTGGATCCGTATCCTCTACACAGCACTAGTGGCTGTTGTTCTAATTTCCTCTGTTTGAGTAAATAGGGAAAAAAAGAAAAAAGAAAAAGAAGGACTTTCATATTTAACATGTACTACTTTAGAGGACCAAAGCTACTTCATTTTGTGGTTACGATGCAGGCAGAAGAATTCTGCAGGATGATCGCATCCCCATAGAGGCTTTCATAACCTACAGGGCCTGCAGCCACAACCAAAAGAAAAGGGGGGGAGGGATGGGCTGCATACGTGCCACAACTCCCGCAGAAAGCCGAGCAGCAGGAGTGGTTGTTTTGACGCTGTACACAGTAGTAGTAGGTAGGAGGTAATGCTCACTGGGCGGGATGGAGATCGGGCCCTAGTGGGAATGTAGTACCCTTGCCTGGTCAGGTGGCAGACTATTTTGTACTAAGGTTAGCTTTCGCCATCACCATCCTTTAATTATTATTACTATTACAATGAGTCCGTCATTATATACTATTCTTTGAAGGTACTTGAAGGGGGAAAAAAGAAAAAGAAGAAGAAGAAAATAAAGTCCATGAAGACAAACGCCGATTTCTTCTACTTCTTTCTTTTTTCATTTTCTTTTTCTTTTTTTTTTCCCTCTCTTCACAGTAACCCCAACCCCCCCCCATCCCAACTTTTGCCTCCACAATCGCTCCCCGTTGTTCTCTTTTCCTTCCTATCAGCTTTCAGAATGACTAGTTATGAGGTGAACCGATCCTTGATCCCGCATAACAATGAGCCATGGACCATGACGGGATATGGGTGACCCATCCCGAACAACGTCTGGAGCTTCGACAATCACGGTACGCAGTATCACCAATGCCTTGTTCTTATTTCCCCACCACCTCCAGTCTATTTGGTCTTAGGGCTGGCCGTGGCTTAAGTTTCTCTCTTACTATTCTTCCACGCCCCCGTCCCCGAACACAGCAGAGCAACAAATCTGAAGAAGTGTATATGCACACGGGCCAGTGGTTTTTGTTTCCATTTACCTTTTCTTCTATTCCCTTTTTCTTTTCCTTTTTTTTTTTTTTTTTTTTTTTTTTTTACGGTTTTACCTCCTACCTCCCCTACCATCAATTATTATCAACATGATTTTGTCGTGCGCTGTTGATAATAATGATGTTGATGGCAATCTTGGGTCGATTTTATTTTTAAAAGAGAGACATAAAAAAAAACTACTATTTTTTTTTTTTTTTTTTTTTTTTTTTTTTTTTTTTTTTTTTTATTTTTTTTTTTTTTTTTTCTTTTTTTTTTTTTTTTTTTTCTTTTCATACGGTTTTCTTTCCCTCCCCCAACTGCACACCCCTCCCTGTCCTCCTCCCCACTTCTTTCCCCTTTCCAATTGCATGTCGCTTTCCCGAACGGTCTTCCCCCGAAACTCATCTGGTCTTTTCTCCATTCACGTTCTGTTTCCCTCTATCTATTATTATCTTTTGTTATTGCCATCTTCTCTTTTCGGTAAATGTTTCAAGGAAGACCTGCAAAATTATCTACCTAGCTTTTCTGGAATCTGCAATCGCCACACACTTCGGTCCAGTTTCTCTTCCTTATGATGTTGATTGTTAATGCATCTCAAGTTCTTAAACGCTACCTAGATCCTCCGATCATCCAATAAGAAACCCCGATTCTTCAGCTTACTACTAGTACTAAGTACGTCGTTTTAGTGACCGCCGTCGACACAGACCTAAGGGCAGCTGTAACCACGGAGCAAAAAGAGAAGAAAAGCAAACAAAATTAAAAAAGACACATGCTGGCGAGTGGTGTCGCGCTGTAGATCAATTCTTTTCTGGAGCTATAAATTTCCTGCAGCTGTCAATCCCGATGGTCACTGCCACGCATGCACCTCGGGCTAAGGCCCATCAAACGCTCGGAACCAGTACATGCAGGACCCTCTCGAATTTGCCACCTTCCAGCAGTGTCATTTACTACTACAACATTACCTACTACTAACTCATACCACCAAAGCGGGTTGGCTGCGCTCCTTTGGGTCCTCGCAATATCACTGGCAATCCCTTTTTTAAACTGTCAGAGGAAGATCCATGGATTCCACCGGCTGGGGACAGAATTCCGGTACCCAATCATGGCCTTCCTCAAAAGCCATCGATGCCATCGAGACCGTCCATTTCACCCTCTTGCCAAATGACCTTTTGACTTAACCCAAGTAACCCTAAGCACGACGCAGTCCCCATTTCTCAATGAATGTGGCTGTTTCGTCGTTTTTTTTTTTTTGGGAGGGGGGGACATGCCACCTTTCCGGGCCTTCTTCCTGAAGTGAGCCACTTTCCCGCTCAGTGTGATTGGAGTATACTCTCTTTCTCTCTCCATCTTGTTCATCTTATTCCTTTCTTTTCCTTTTCCTTATATTTTTTCTTTTTGCCCATGTGGATGCTCTCCTCTCCATTCCCATAATTGTCTGTTTTATTCTATTTTCGTCTATCGATTCCCCTATCACTACGATTACTGCCATTACTACAATTGTTATCATTGTTGTTGTTATTATTATGATTATTACTATTATTATTATTTCTTGTGGTTGTGGTCGTGGTATTGATTTTCCCCGTCCTATCTTTCCCTGTGCTTCCAACCCCTGTTTTTCCATTGTACCTTTTTCATCCTCAACCTTCCCCTAGACTCTTGTCTTCCCTTGTGCATCCACAATCATCTTGGAAAATCGCGAAAAAAAAAATAAAATAGGTCGAGAGGGCCTCTTCTTCTGGTGGCCAGTTGACTTCATCGGCGTCTTTTTCGCTACCTCTCTTCCCTCCGGATCCCCGGTACGAGCAAACCACATTTTTGTTCTTGCCTGTGTCTGGGTGAAAATTCCGGGAAAAGATCGGGATCGAGCTTGTTGTTGATACGTGTGTGGTAGTTGATTGGGCCTCTGCATGGGAAAAGAACTAAAAGCGTTGAAGCAAGGCCCGATCCGCATCGCAGCCCCGATTTTTAAACTGTGGATATCCTCTAGGCTGGAGGGAGCCACAGCCACAAAGGGGGGAAGAAAGAAAAGAGAGAGAAGGGCGGAGGAAGGCAGAGAGACAGGAGTCCAGATCATTGGGCTTTCACGGTCTCACGATCCTCTGTGCGCCACCACCGGCCAGTCACCAATATAGACTTGGCTTGGGTTCTGACAAAACGTCCCTAGGAGGGGGGGGGGGGGCCATTATTGCCCTCATTTCCGTTCCGATAGTCTTCTTTACCCACCTGGCTGTGAAGGACCTGCCCTTCCGAGCTCTGACGGTCAGAAGATCCGTTGGACTACTTGGGCTCTGCTGACCTGGTTGGTCTGAAGGGCCCTCCTTCTCCATAGTCTCCGCTTCAGGCCTGGCTACGGTGCGTCTACACAAGGATTATTCATTATTATCGTGATTATTTCTCCCGTCACCGACATCAAAGCCACCAACTGTTGATTGCAGGGTGCTCCTCTTTCTGTTATCATCGTGGGGGGCACGGTCTTTCTGTCATCGCTCTCCCTGCCTGTTCACATCCTAAGGTATGTTTGGCGATAGTCGTCTTTATCTGTCCCCCTCCTCTTCCGTTTCTTTTTCCTTTCCTTCGGTTGCGATCCCACAGGACTGTTTGGTGTGTCATTTCCCTTCACCCTTCACTTTGCAAGTTCACCCACCCATCCCCCTGGCTCAACGCCCATGGGGGAGAACACACCCTTTCGCAATTAATTGCCTTCCCCTACCAATCCCTGGATAATCCACCTCAACAGTCACAAATGTCTGCCAATTTTCCTATACCTTTGGAACTGCCAGGGGGAAGGAGAACGCGGCTTCTGTGGTGGTTGCCACAGGCGCTCGAGGGACAGACACCCTATTCCCTTCAATTTGCAGTGACCCATCGTCTTTTGGCGTGATTAAGGGCCACTACGGCACAGTGCTTGTGCCCTACGTCTCTCTTCGCCGCGACGCTCGTTTTCTGGTCTCTGTGGCGTAAAAGAGCCTGGAAGTTGCTGCTATATACCATCTGATTTCCCCTCGTGCATCTTTCTATACTGTCTTATTTTTGCCCTGGCCTATGGATATTATTTCCTGGTCGTGGTTCTGCACCGTGCCTCTGTGCGCGTAGCCGCCTATGCCCCTCCCTTTTTTTTATGTCTCTGATACCCAATTGTCCCGTTTATAATCCTTTCCACGCTTGATTTGTTCTCCACCCTTTTTTCTTAAGGCAGCGCGGCGATTCGTGCGTGTATCTTTCACTGAGTGGCCCCGTGTCTTCGTTCGCCCAGTCCTACAACTGCACTGTTTGCCCCCAAAAAGAACCTGACGATTTAGCACTCAGATGTCAGGCGGACCTTCCCTTGTGTTTTGGTGTGCTCGCTCAACCTCTTATATTCGTCTAAGTGTTTCTCTTCTTCACTCTACATATCCTCTCTGGCCTACATCACTTTGTTCTATTGGTTCATGTGTAGATCCCGCGTCCTTCTTTCTCACGTTCTTGCTTGTACAAGTCAGTAATCCCACTCGTCCATGCCCTCTTACGCGACCCAGTTGTCGGGGACCTTTCCACCCTCTTATTGATCCTTCTTGTTGTTTGTGGCTTTTTCTCCCCCCTCTTACTTCTTCGTCTTCTTCTTTTTCTTCTTGTCTCTTCTTACCGCAACCTCAGGCTATCAGTCTTCCTCGCTTGTGGGCATTTGCAATTCATCGTCCCTTTACTTTGCAAAGCACACCGTCTGAACTTTTTGTGGAAGTAATCAATCTTTAAGACACCGTCAAGGTTCTAACCAGTGTTTGCATATCCTAGGCACATCACTTGGCTCCCCAGCGGAATTATTGCCCGCAAATTTTAGAGCGTACTTGAACCCACAGGTTGGGGCAAGGTAAGTTGTTGCACCAGTCCCTCGCCAGCCCCCCCCCTTAGGCTTCCGAACCCCCCAGGTATATTTAAGATGATTCAACTAATCATGTGGAGGAGTGTGCCTGTGCTGGGTTTATCGTTTGTTTGTGTCTATCATGACATATCCCAATGGTGACGCTCCTTCGGCTCTCTCGAACTCAACGCAGGGGGGTCCGAACGGAGCCAAACCACAGGCCTTCAATAAGTCGCATGAAGTAGAGGAGCCTCCTCCACAATCAGGTATGTTTCTTACCTGGGATAATCGCTCTGTGGGATCTTTGGTAGAACTGAAATCTGGCTCAGTGTCGACAATCACCACTTCCCGCGAAGCTCCTCGATCGGATAATGACCAACAATATCCCAAATCACAGGCCCAGATGGCACAGGCCGCACGGGGAGGGGCGCCTTCTCTTAGCATGCGGGACATGAGATCCGCATTGCCTGGGTATCAGAGCCATTCCATCCTATATGAGCAGCATCATATTCAGCAGCCCTTTGTTCCGACAGCTCACCCTCACGGCGTTGTATACGCAATGCAGCCATTGCCGTCATTTACTGGGCCTCCAATGAATCCTAATATGGCCTTCAACGGTCCCTTCAATCAGGTATACACGCCTTATCTTCAGCAGCAACCCGAGGACCCTCTTCTGCCTCCCGGTGCGGCGGGTTACCAGTCTTTGGGGCCCCATTCAGCCGCTCACATGAATGTCCATATACCTGGCCAATCTGGATACGGTCCAAATTACTACACCCAGACCACATACACAGCAGCCCTTGGACACGGCCCGGGTCCTCCGACTACATCATCTCCAGTGCAACTGCAGCCACGCGTTCAGCCTCGGAACACATTGGGTCCAAAAACCAAATTGACACCCGGCTTGGGGAAAGAAAATAAGCAACGGCGTCTGGATCTGGAATATGACGTCTCCAAGACCATCGTGGACGGATCAACACCTATGAGGCCCCACCCCGTTCAAACATTTTCTGCTGGTAAGTCTGGGCCCGACCATGCGAGCAGCGAGTTATGTGTTTTTGACATGACTTCGGTATACCAGACTCAGGATCGCATTCATCTAATACCACTACGTCAAGTGCTCCAAGGGGACCGCCGCGAAAGCCAAAGCAATCTGGACATGCACTGTGGGTCGGCAATCTTCCTCCCGGTACCAATATTGTTGACCTGAAGGACTACTTTTCTCAGGACGCCACAAAGGAACTCGAGAGCGTCTTCCTCATCTCTAAGAGTAACTGCGCATTCATTAATTACAAAACGGAGGCCGCCTGTGCTGCAGCATTGTCAAGATTCAACGACTCTAGATTCCATGGAGCACGTCTTGTATGTCGGCTACGCCAAGGGGCTGTTTCGCTGGGTTCCAATACTGAATCTATGGGCTCTTCTACCCCTGCTATATATCAAGAAGAAGAAACCAAGCCATCGGACGCTGTGACTGAGAAGAAGGCTACAGAAGGTAGCCTTTCGCACGCTCGGGTCCCTAGCAGATACTTTATAGTCAAAAGCCTAAGTGTTGATGACCTTGAAATCAGTCGACAGAACAATATCTGGGCCACTCAAACTCATAATGAGAAGCAGCTAAACGAGGCTTACGAGGTGAGCTCTGTGTCCCCACCAGATAACTCTTGTCGACAGGCGAGAATAATAGATCGCTGACCACTTAGCAGAATGCTGATGATGTCTATCTCATCTTTTCCGCCAATAAGTCAGGTGAATATTATGGATATGCCCGTATGATGTCGCCGATACAAGATGACGAGAACTTGGCTATGGAGATGCCCTCGCGACTGGACAACCCCCCTGATCCTGAGGCTCTAGACGTGACGCCCACTCCAGCAACATCCACTGCGCCTAACGGACGAATAATCAACGACAGTGCGCGGGGGACCATATTCTGGGAGGCGGAGACCTCAGAGGATGAGAGCGGTGCGAGCAAGGAGAAGGAGAAGGAGAAGGTTATCCACGAAAAGGCGGAAGAAGCTACAGATATGGGGGCACAATTGATTGGGAAGCCGTTCAGAATTCGATGGCTTTCGACTACACGAGTTCCGTTTCATCGTACCAGAGGGTTGCGGAATCCCTGGAACTCAAATCGAGAAGTGAAGATCGCTCGCGACGGTACGGAGATCGAGCCGGAGGTGGGGTGGAAACTTTTGCAGTTATTCCACTCACAGCCTCAAGACTAGGACACACTGCATATCCTTCAGGAGAAAACGTGAGAAGGAATGTGACCACCGCGATGAAGACTTGAAGAAGCATAAGCGAAAAAGACAAAGGGCAGAGGGTGAGAAGAAGGGAGGAACAGATGGATTGGGATGCTGAAAAACGAATCGTCCGGCGCCATACTGTTGCAGCCTAAGTTGGTACTGCCCCGAGAGACCTTCCCACTGGGAGTGTGTCGAAAGCGGACATGCTTCACCTGGAGTATGTCTGCCTCTAGGGCCACACGCCCTCTGCTTCCCGGATAAGGAAACACACATCCTGAGGACTGGCCAAAGACCAGAGGTATACGAATAAATCCTCAATCACTGAGGCCGAGATAAGACAGTACACGTACCTTATCTACGCCATATCTATATAGAAAGCTATACTACCTTAGAAGAACAACAAAAACGGACATGGTCTGGGGTATAAACAAAAGACCAATAGAAAAGCAAAATAAAAAAACGCCCACAGACTTGACACGTGGTATATGAGTATTGGCATGTTTTCTAGCTCGATATAAAAAAGGCACAGCTCCCAACACAGCTCTCATAAGCGCATAACAAGATCAATATATATATTTCAAATATGAGTTGCAGTTGTACTCGGTAGTGCTTCCGCAAAAGGATAGGTGAAAATCAATACCGTATCATCATACATACGAATGTCTAATATGCATAGAGAATAATACCCGTACGTAACATACCGGGTTTATATGGTATTTTCTTAAGGAACAACAGTATTATGTAAGGTATGTACTTTTGGCATGCCATGCATACCAGACATGCCGCATCCTTCCTACCCTTGCCTACTTTTGAGTAAATTCAACAACAGCCAAAACAGTACTTTTGTGACCGGAAAGAATACTCATGAGTGATACTGATAAAAGGTACTCACGGCTTCTCCTTTTACTTCAACGTCAAGTTGTGAAGAGAACAAACCAGTGGTAAAAATTTAGGTACTTTGTAGATGATCTCTAATTAATGGGTCTATATGGATGGACGACTCATGAATCATCGACCCCGGATCGTCTTGTCTGGTTCACCGTTCAGCTGCACCCTGCCCAAGAAGGCTAGACCCGTTCTGGCCCACGGTCAAGAGTCAATCGAGGTGGTTTTGTGGGGTAAAACCTTCCCAAGCTTTCATTCCTTTCCTTGTGCTCTCTTGTTGTTGTTAAAGGCTCTCTCCCTCTCTCCCTTTTCCCCCTCCTCCCCCTTCTTTCCACTGGAATCGTCCCGTTCCTCCTCTTCTTCATCCCCTCCGCCCTTCAATCACCAACCGTTTGTCAGGTTGCGCTTCCCAACATCCCTGCCGGCTACGGCCTGGCTTTCTTCTTTTCTTCCCTTTCTCCCTCTTCTTCACTTCTTCACGAGCCACGGCTACTTGAAAGCTTACTGAATTTACCACCCCCTCTTCGAATCATTCC
Organism: Aspergillus neoniger CBS 115656; assembly: GCF_003184625.1. Classification (NCBI taxonomy): domain Eukaryota; kingdom Fungi; phylum Ascomycota; class Eurotiomycetes; order Eurotiales; family Aspergillaceae; genus Aspergillus; species Aspergillus neoniger. Next base: position 14,356 of record NW_020291177.1, on the reverse strand, counting down.
TTCACGAATCCTCCCCCTCCATCATCTTATTCTCAAAAGAAGAACCAATACATATATTCCTCACTATTCTAGCTACTACCCACATAACCACTACCATCATATAACTTCAAGGTATTGGGGAGCATTGGGTGTTTGCATATTTCCAGTAAGTTGGCTTAGCCCATAATACACCGGTAGTGAATCCATCATTTGTTTCTTAGTTTCTTACTAGCACTGAGTCTGGACCTCCCTTCACTTTCATCCTTTCCTCCCTTGCGCAGTGTTCCATAGCACTCAAGCGCTGGTTTTTGGTTCTCCGTTTCTTTTGCTCCTAAGATACACCCTCAACCATTTCCACTGTATTGTATTGCCACCGCCACATGGAAGGTCCCAAGTTTGGGTTCTTCGCTGAATATCTCCCTCCGACTGACATTTGCCGGTATCTCCCATCTAGGTTCTTAATGGGGGTTGTTCTGCTGCCTCTTCCGTTGCTCTCCCTATCGAAGCGGCTACCCGATTGACGTCATAAGTCTGGTATTGATTTGAAGGCTCATCATCAATATCTCCAATTTCAGTCTACTCTTCTTCATCTTAGTAACTATAATTTCGGTATATCTATTTCCCATTCCACCTAGTGGTACCCTTGTCTGGGAGACTAGATATTATCGTTTCTCGCCTTAAACTTGGCTATCCGTCATCGTCCATCTACCCGTTCTTCTATACTTGTGCTTGTGATAAATATCCTGGGACCATCGACTACCCATCTCTGTTATCATGTCAAACGACCGGTCAACATCTCCCATCTCCGTACCACCCCCTTCATCGCGCCAGCGTCGAGCATCTCTGGCATCCGGGATTTCCTTTTCAGATTATCTTTCGAGATCCGGGAGTCAAGGGGCTGCTGGTGCACCACCTAGCTCTATGGCCAATACGGTCGCTGGCAGTCAGCCGAATCATGGACGACGACTGTCGATAACCACATTGGGACTCTCTGGCTCCCCAACCCAAACTTCTCCCTTTGGGCCTCGACACATCCGTCATGGAAGTATCTCTAGTTCCGTGGGATCCAATTCGGCAAACCCAGAGGAAGCCGTTGTGGAAGACAACGAAAATGGACCTCCCAATGCCACCCCTAGCTCTCCTTTCACTCGACGTCTCTCCTTTGGTGCGCAGGCATTGCGTGATGCCCGTGGAGGAAGCATTGGTAATGGTAGATATCCCTCTTCTGCATCTCAGGCGGCTGGAGGGCGGCGCAATTCGTCGTTAGCCAGCCCTCCCTCTGCCCCTAACCCCACAAACTCAACTGTTGCAAGTACATACAAAGCCTTTCCCCAGAACGATAGATCTAACCCGTCTTGGCGACAAGTAGGCGAAGGCTTCAACTGGTCTGAGGCCTTGCGGACTCGGGCCGAGCGAGCGCCGTCTTTGGGCGTTGTATCGCCTAATTCACCTCAAAACCAGCATGCAGTCAATATGGGCAACCAGAATCACCATCAGAGGGCTGCTTCGATTGCCTCAATGGAGCAGCCAGCTCGAGAGATGCCAAAACAGCCCAAGCAGAATAAGCCTGATTTCTTTCAGGAAAAGATTCTTCGGGGTGATTTCATGGACTAAAGATGAGGGCTGTTTTCTTGATTATATCATCTTTGCCTAACTGGTGTTTCATTTGTCGCCCCTTTCCTTCTTTCCCTTATTCCATGTTGTCTTCGCTATGTGCGTCAGAATTATGCTTTATTTCGTTGTACTTTTTTTTGTCCTTCCCTTTCGGGGAAAAGCACTGAAAAGCCGTGAGTTTCCTTGTCCAAATCAGAAAAGAAACTCAGATGCCTAGGAGATCGATGGGGAAAGGGGAAGAAAGAGAGGGAGAGAGAAACGAAAGGATTTATTCAGGCAGCTCCAATCACGGCGGCTGTCTTATGGATTGCTCAGTCACTCAGAGGAAAGATTTTCCTACTGTCGCATGGATATTGACATGATCTACAACTTTGACGAACGTTTCCTTTAGCACGCACCTTTTTATGGATTTCTTTGTTTCTGCATCAGTTTCCGTCATTCCGTACACGTGCGGATTAGCTCGTGATATAATCTTCATCTATGATTTGATTTACTCCGGAGCCTGCTGGTCAGACCCAGTTATGATTCTTATCCTAGGGTCCCTCAAATTGCCTACAATGTGATACTGCCCGTTATTTCGAATGAACACTGATTTATGTTCTGGGAGCATCTGAATATCGAACAGGAGCTTATGTATCCGAAGTGTAAAAAACAGTATATGATACTATTTGGTTTATATCGGTGTATGGGCAAGTTCTCGCGTCTGCTCCGTAGTGGTGCAGCTGCATCTAATTCATCTTTCGTTATCACATCGGTGCGCATAATGCACTGGCTTATTATGCACTATTTTTGCCAGGATGTCACCAGCACATGTCTCCATGGTGTAGTGGTTATCACGTGGGTCTCATACAAGCAAAGTATGACTTGAAGGCCTCAACCTTCAGGAAATCCCAAGGCCGGGAGTTCGATCCTCCCTGGGGACACAAGAATATCTTTTTTGTTTCTTCTTCTTTCTTTCCTTTTTTTTTTCCATTTCTCCACCTTTCCACCCTCTATCTTCTCCCAGCCATTGACATGCTCATAAACCAAGCATCCATGTCTGAATCATGTTATATAAAGGTTTGGCTCGGAAATACCACGCATTTGGGAATAAACACATTATGAACGTTAGTGTAATAAAAACATCCATGACACCCAACTCCATTGTAGTAGGAGTTCTTCTTCCACGTGAACAAATGTAAAAAAAAAAAAAATCTAATATAATAGCACAGAAAATACCGTGAACTTCTTCAAGCATTGTATGACCTCAGGGACTACTAGTCCGTGGTGCATACATACTACATACATAGTTGATGCATGATCACTCGGTTGTTTAGGCCGCCCAGTGTATCATCTGTCCGTTATACTAATACTACATATATAGATATATATATATATATATATCTTGTCGGCCCATCAGGTGTCCAGGCCAGATCCGTGGCTACTATAGTACTACTATCCACATTCCCAAGTGAAAAGGCCAGGGAAGAATGTCATAAAGAGTGCACGTGAAAACCACATTAGTGGGAAGGAAGATAGGCAGGAAGAGGATCTTGTCAAGTGTTTGGTTGGCTATAGTGAATCAATCCCTGATGTTGATTTTCAAGATCTTTCACGGATGTGAAACACGCTCCAGTCATATGAGTCACTGGTAACCTAGTGGTTATGGCGAGTGGTCTGGTCTATTTCTGGTAGAATGCAAAGTTCGAGTCGATCATGTAGTATACTTTGGATGCATAGGTAGCAGGTATATCTGGTAAGTGTATATTAACTATACAAACATTCAACTGCCACCTACGGGACTGAGGATTACTGCGAGAGAATTGTATAATGTGTGCCAGATGGCATTATATATGTATTTTACGCCCAAGCTAATTACTACTCGCAAGTAAAAATTAAAGTAATTGGAATGTTTTCTATAGAGAATTAATTGAGTGGGTCAGAGCTATTGTTTTCGACATCCGCGAACACGATGAGCCACAACTCGGGCTCTGCCCTTCATCTGGAAGCATCACACAAAGTGATAAGGATAAGGGGCGCGGATATTTCTAAGGCTTTGACTGGACACCACTCTGTCCTTATCTGAGCAAGAAAGTAACTGCAATGAGAATGAATGGTAGCATTGAAACAGAGTTGAATGATCGACTTTGACTTCACAAATAGCGGATACCCCAAGAGCAGCGTGAGAGCCAAACGAAACGAGGGGAAAAAAAGGAGTCTGTGGCAGGACCTCACACCCGCTGCGTTCCCCGGATAGAAAGAGCTTATGAGGTCTAATAGGGAATGCCATTGGTTAAAAGCTGGAATTGGTCATATCCCTTTGTCGAAACGCTCATGTACGACTTGCGGACGAGCTCACGCATGTATTCAGCTGCTTCCCTCTCGGTTTTATCGAGTACAAATCGATCGCGGAAGTTCTTCAACGTATCCGGCTTGAAGCAGGGAAGACCGCTGTCAAGCATCAGTGACACGATGTGGGACAGCTTAGAACTGTACGGACGCGAAGCAAGGAATGCCTTCACAACCAGTGACTCAAACCACTTGTAAGGCTGCGTGCTAGTAGGGCTATGAGAACCACCACCGGGGAGACCGAGCCCACTACCCGAGCCGCTACCTGGATGGGTGTGTGCATGGTGAGTACCGCTCATCACCGCAACCATCTCGGATGTCAACTTGAAGGGGGCACGCTCGAATCGCACACCTCCCGGTGCAATATCGAAACAGAACCCGAAGTCAATATGGATGATGTGGCCAGCGTCGTCAACCATGATGTTCCCGTTATGCCGATCTTTGAACTGTAGGAGATAGGAAATGACAGAATAAGCAGCCATGCTCTTGACAAAATTGGTGCGTGCTTCCTGGAATCGTATAGATTCCTCCCCTCCATACTTGGAGATAAAGTAGTCATACAGGCCATTGACTGCCTCGCGACCCAACATATCGCGAGAGATCGAATTGGGAAGCACATCAATAACGCCACAACCGGGGGCCGTTGAAGTAACTCGATATGGGAACACCCAAACATCAAGGCCGACACTAGCGAATATACCCCTGAAAGCAGCAATCATTTGCAAAGCTAACATGTCTTGACGGCAGTCGTCACCAACTTTGAAAATGGCTGACTGCCATACTTCATAGGTTTCTTGATCCCCATTTGAAGGTCGTGTATCACCAGTCTTTTGAGTGATTTTGTCATCTTCTGACCGTGCCCTGGTTTTCTGAATTCTGAACGTCGCCATATAGGGCGCCTTTGCGTGGCTCTGGAGAGGTTTGCCGGATTTGCGATCGATTCCCACAACAACACCGTCGGGATTGCTCGGAAGGTATACACCGACTTCCACCTTGATCTTACGAAGTTCCTCTTCAATCTTCTCCTTTTTCTCTGCCTTGCTTCTTTTGATGTAGGGTCGAAGCTTTCCGGAAATGCCCGTAATTTCATTGAAAAAGGAGAATTCTTTCTCATAAAACTCACGCTCCTCATCTGTGAAGCTTGAGATCAAAGCATCCATGAATTTGTCCAGTGTTGGTTTGAGAGGGTCCGGCTAATGTTACTCGTTAACAAGTTCATTGACAGATAACACTCGGTTGCACTCACAATCTGAGAATCCTCATCTTTGTAGGAATTGGCTTTCATATTCCATATGACTTGGTGCGCAAACAGCTGAGACAACTTCGCTGTCTCCATGATATATCTTTCTACGTAGCCCAGTGCATCATATCGTAAAGCTTGGACCAGTTGTGGCACAAAGTAGAAACGAACATCGACTGAATGACTTTCGAGGGCTTTCATCGCATACTGCAGTATGAAGGGATGGTTTCCATAGGTGGGTAGAAAGTAAGTCAGGGCTTCGGCAGGGTTGACCGGGGCCCAGTATAGGAGGAACTATCCTCATCAGTCCAGAATCATAAAAAACGTAAGCGACGATTGGCATACCTTCAGCTGGCTATGGACGTCGGCAGGAAGAGCAGACCCAAAAAGGACTTCAAGGGCACTTGGCTCGTCAATAGCCTTGTCCGGAAAGTTGAGCAGCAACCACCGGATGTCGTTCTTTAACTTTGTAGACGGGAAGCGGGTAGAAAGATGGATGGCCAACCCTGGGGCTTCGGACCACGCCAGACGTAGTAGATTGGTTGCATCCTGGACGAGGTGTTAGATGCAATCATGTTTATCACGGGCATCAAGCAGTATGCTCGTTGACAGGATAACATACCTCCGTAAACACTCTGACTGCAGCTGACTGTGCCATATTATGTTTCCGGTCTGGTTCCAAGGGGTAAAGCCAAACCCTAAGGCGTGACCTTTCGTCCTCCAGAAGGATCTGGAGAAGCTCCTGTCTTGCTTGAAGCGTCCTAGAAGAGCTGCGACTGTGACCAGTAACTCCAGCGACATCTGCTAGAGCGGAAGAAACGTCTCCTAGGATCCTGTCCTCGGCCTTGATCTGTAACCGGTTGCCACCGAACGACCACCTACACATGAGTTGAGCTTAGTGTGAATATTCAAAAGTAGTAACCAGATGGAACGTACCTCGGTGGATGTCTAAACCAAGTCAAAGCGGCGGACAAAATCTGGTCCTTGAGCTTCCACTCAAGATTTCGGTCTGGTAACCGGGAGTCCTTCAATACCCGTAGTCCAAACAAGACAATACGAAAATGTAGTTCCCTGGCCAGGGGGTGACCACTGGCCTGCAATAGTCCCACACTTGTTTTATCAACAAAACGGCCGAAAAGTGACTTGACCTGAAAGTTTGCAAGCCGAACAGCAGCAAAATGACTTTCGAAGAACTGCAGAAGCTGGAAATGTGGTGTCAGGATACCTTGGGATTTTTGTTGATTCTTCGCCATCAGAGCTTTGTCGCTGGGGAGCAGCTCGATCTTGCTGAACATTGGATCAACGTAGCTATGTACCCTTGAATAAGCATTGAATCAGAAAGTGCTAGAAGACGATCTTTACTTACTTGCAGTTTAGGTCAAACAGCCCCTTTCGGCGCTGAATCGATTTTTCCCAGGATCCAATAACTTCTACCAAGATTTTGGACTCCACTCTCGGATTCTCATGCATTACTCCGAGCCAGAGGGGTATACCAATGTCCATCGACTCCTTCGAGAATATCTCAAAAGGTATCTGAACCAAGTACTGAGCAATGAAAGCAGAAGGGTCATTATCACTGCACAGGAGGCCCGCAGCTTGCCGTAGCACATCACGAACGGCGACGGTAGGGACAACTTCTCCTGACTTCAATCGTGCGTTGAGTTGATACAGCGTATCCTCCATGACTTTATTTGCAGATAGCAAAGACCCGGAAAGCAGATTATGAGCTGGTTATCCCATATTAGCACCTTGAACGTTCACAAATTGAGGTATTACCCACCACCAAGCCCATTAGGTCCCTGCGTTGGGCCACTGACACTTTGTGCATACAAAGTTCTATAGTTCTGACGAGTGGAATACTGAGAAATGAAGTCAGAAGCGACGTTTATCTTGCTTAGTCCGTGGCTGTCCATTGAACCTGGAAGAACATGGGGACATTAGAAAAACAGTAGCTGAGTCAAGACCGAAGTGTTGTCCTACCAAGACGTTGATCACTGCTCGGGATAAGCGATCCCATCTCAAGCGCGAAAGAGCGCCCCAACAGAACATTGCCATATCCAGCATGGTCGTCCGAAAGAGATAGGTATGTCTTGACAAGGTGGGTCAGTCGCTTTCCGGAGTTTTAGATAGCAGAATGTCATACCTGGAGCAGGCCTTTTACATCCAAGGGTGCAATATCCATAGCCGCCGCTACCCATGTTTTAGATCGTTCAAGCAGAACATCTAATGTTCTTTTCCTGAAGTTATAGTTGTCGGGTAGATCGGCTTTGACCAACCCTGTGGGTGAAGTGAATGACGGATTCCATTCAAACTCATCGAGTTCTCCTTCTAGACATGAGCGCCACATGACGGTCAGAAGCTCGAGCAAAGCGAAAAGGGAGTGCTTCTCACACAGAGCCGATGGGCATTCGTTTATAATCTTGTTAGCACAGAGTACAGCGACGTTCTGTACCCTTTCAACACGATGACTGCAAGCGATAAAGAAGCCGGCTAGTTCTCTTGATAGATAAGCAACAGAGAAGCCTTCGGATTTTCCGGACATCGTCAGCGAAAGGTAACTGGCCACTACCTTCTCTGCAATCGCACTCATACAGCTGGTCATTTCTGTAGTAGCTATGGCCGGGTCGCGGAAGTAATCAAGGAACCCAGTACATTTGCCGGACAGCGCACGAAACTTTTCGACCAAGATCGTAGCGTTGAGGAAAACTACTTGCGGATAGCTTAATCGCTTTGTTTCGGCCTCGTGACCAGGGAGTTCAGCAAGGAGAGTTCGCTTCTGCTCTTGCAAACGTTGTGAGCCCATTCCTCGCCTAAGGATTGTGTTCAACTCAACGTCGCTTTCCGTTGCCTCCATACGATCTTCGGAGACAAGGGGAGGAGAGTGCTTGGCAAGTAAGCGCAGCTCCTCAACATGGCTTTGACCAACAGCTGAATGCATGGATATCCCATGTACTGCGATATTGAACCATGCATCCCGGAATAGAGCGGACACATCCTGATCGTAGTATGTGATAGTATCTGCACTATCCTGCTGTTTCTGGTCTGACGACACGAGCAAAGCCAAGGGCCTTAGAAGAGGACCGATTTCGTCGGCTGCAAGAGCAAGCTCCTTCTGCCTCTCACTTTCGAGATTGGTAGCATCGCCCTTGTTTACGACATTCTCCAGCAGATGAACCAGATATACACCGTATAGTGGCGAGTCTCTTTTCAACGTGATAGAGAGATATGCCAATGCACTCTTAACAGCATCAGTAACACTGTTGTAGCCCCTGGCCATGCCATCACGGTATGCTCGATCATAGAACTTGAGCAGGAGCTGAAACTCGGCTTGCCCGGTACTCAATGATATAGCAGCTGTTTCTGTAATGATAAAAGCGTCAATAGTAGCATTCACCTTCCCAATCTTCTGTAGCAACATGGACTGTGCCAAAGCGCTTATTTTCTCATCATTGCAGCTGGCTGCGATCTGTACAATAGCTCGGACGACATTTTTGTACGAAAGATTATTTGATTCGTCATCACCTGAAAACGAAACCACACTGCCAGTTCTGGTGGTTGGGAATGCGAGAGGTGTATTTCCATGGGCGGTACTATCCCCAAGCATGTGGCTTTGGTACGACTTGTCGGTGCCTGAGCCAGAGCTGAGAACATTCCCTAGGGAGTAGAGTGTAGTAATAACAGAATCTTGAGATAGACCACCGAGAACATGTGCAAGGCATTTGCCTGCAATAGAACCGGTGGTACCGGTCGGTGCACCTCCTTCAACGATGAATCTCAACAAAGAGCGGCTCCCTGAGGATGCCATCGTTATGGAAGCTCGCGAAACGACTGCCATGCTTGTCAGGACCGCTGTTGCTAATTCAGCATAAGCCATCTGTCTCGGATCCATAAGTGTGTCTTCTAGCCATGATACAAAGTCTTCCTTATTCGTTGTATCTTCACACAGAATGATACAATTCAAATATCCAACTAGAGCTAGGGCCTTCATGGAAAAAGCAAGTCGTTGCTTCCAGGGGGAGCCAAGTTGCAGATAATCCGAGCCATCTTCTAGGAGCTGGATCTCATCAGCGATGATGGCTGCCACCCGATCGATAAGAGCGATCTCTGTGTCGTCAGAACTTGTAGCGGTGCCTAATTCAGGCAGGCTATCGTGTGAAAACTCGACACCTGATGTGCCATTTATGTCGGCCGCACGTGTAACGCATGACTTGATAAACCTGATGAAACCTTCCTGGAGCAACATAGCCCCTAGAGGACGGCCATCGGCATCATAACGGCGAGTGTATTTTCTCCACTCCCTGAGCAGATAACCAGGCATGCTTCCATTCCGCACAATAGACGAGGCAGTCTCAACGGCTACCAAGAACCGCTCGCAGAGCATCGACCGCAAGTTGTTGGCTAAATGAAGCTTCTCGCTTGGAGCCCAGAATGAAGAAAGTGCAGCCGAAGCTCCCAGAAAGCCGACAAGAGAGGCCGATATCGATAGCACGCTGGTTGATTCATGTTCGGCATCCCGACTGTTTGCTTCCGCTTGGTAGTGATGAAGGGGCGCAACTGCTTTGATAGCTTCGGCACAATTGCTCAGATACTCATTGAAAGCGCCGGCCACGATGCTACGCAGCTGTGGATGGCTAGAACCCAGGGAGAGGAGAGCCAACGTGAGATTATGAGTCAGGCTCTCCCAGGGCGAAGGTTTCACATTGTGAAGAAAGGGTGAAGGGCGGAAAAGTTGGCTATGCGATTCGGGAAGGTATTGTGACAAAAGTGATACCAGTCTCGAAGCATGCTCGATATTGGTCACGGAAGGAGACGCTTTACATAGAGCAACCAGCACGTCTAGCTCTTTTATACCCTGAAGAGGTCAGTCTAGAAGCCACCTACGAAGCAGAGAAAAGGAGCTAACGAACCATAGGCACCCGCGATGTAGGAGCTTGGGCTTGCAAGATACCGTTAAGGGTATCGTTCGGGGGGTGTGCGGGGCATAGTGACTGCTGGGCGAGTCGTGCGATGTCTGAATCGCTGCCGCATTCTGGTCCCTTGACTGCTAATGCCGCAAGCCTATTCAAAGCCGAAGCTCTGATAGTCGAGGGGCTACGGATCCTATCAGCACAAAACTTAACCATTAGACTTGCAGCTAGCCTACCCATCCATAGTCCCAGATTAATGCAGCTAGCTGGCGTTTATCGGCTTTAAGTGCGTGTGGTGACGAATAAACTGTTGTTTTCCAGAGCACTAATGTCAATTGCCAAAGGTAGCAAGGGGGAGCCCCTTGATAGGAGATTATGTGTTAGCGTCCCGCGGAGTACGGGGAGCTGGTTCCCTCCCGGAGAACCTCGGTACGGCAGACACGTGGGCCTCAACGCTTCTGTGTTGCACTCATGAACATTGACTGTTTTGCTTTCATCTGGGGAAGGCGAATGCTTCCTCCAGAGACTTCAACGGCCAATAAGGATTTCATGCAGAGTTCTACCCGTCTTACTTACATAGTGATTTATGCTCCTATGCAGTGTTTGGTTGATGATAGTACACTATCCTCTCCACTCAGATCCTGCTGTCTCTCTACTGTGTAAGCTTGTATGTATACCATATATAATAGTTTACACACTTGTCAATCGCGACATGATCTTGAATGGTACCCAATTTCATTAGCGACCAAAAGTCGCTCAATGTCAGAGCCGGTGTTACTCCATTCGTTATTTAATTGATGACATCGGAGTCAACCTCAGAACCAAGTACAAAGTACGTGTGCTACAGTATTCAAGTATTAGGCGTTTTGAACCTGTAGGTTGAGTCAAGAATGCTAAAGTCCATTTGTGAGGCAGAAATGTTCAGCTAAGTAAAATGCCTATGAGTATACATCCTTTCATCTCCCATTTAATTCCCCACGTATCTATACAATGTGAGGGGTGCTGGGTCGAAAGCGGTGACAGTATTTATGATAAATGACGACTTAAGCCGTAGGGTGTTGCTTGGTGCGACCTACCCATACCGGGAGCTGAGGTACCACGCGCTCAAGGTTGTTTGTGACTTACTTCTATGTACACTGCAGCCTTGGTTTGTTCTACAATAGATCGCTCTGTCTATCTCTTTGCATTAGCCAAATCTAGGTTTTCCAGTGAAATTACTTTTCCGGTTCTCTTGCTGCCCCTTTGATTTGCTCGCCCGTATTTTCTCCAGTGTTCATACATACCCTCTTGACTTCTCCACTTGAGCATCTCCCCCCTGGCTTCGAAGCATAGGAGAGACCCGGCAATATCTGCAGTGCTATTACTCTGGTTGCTATGCCTTATTTGAGTTTTGAGCCGTGCAAGCCAAGCTGATTTTGTGACTATTGGTACTTAATAGGATGTGAATAGGCAATAAAATGGCACCACAGAACGAAAAAAGCTCCCTCAAGCGTGGCAGAGTATGTTGTTACCATCAATTCCCTTGTGACTAATTGGACTGACGATGGCGTAAACATCTAGGCCTCCGCCGATAATGATTCACAAGATCTTAAAAAGCCACGACGCTCCGAGAGGAACAATCCCCAAAGCAAAGCACAGGCTTTAGACGATCAGTCCTATTTGCCCACACCCTTGACCCAACGAGATTCAACTGCCACAGACATCGAAAAGGAGACGACTGCTACACCAGATGAGCCTGGCCGAAAACAACATCGGCGGACACCTTCAGATCCGGAACTCCCTCAAGATAGTTCATCACCTCCTAGCGATACACAAGCCCTTTCACAATTCGTTTACCCCCCTAGAGCATTTGCCGATGAAGTCGAAGACGAAGCTGCAGAGGGAGTCTGGGGATACCTTCTTCCGCTTGATGATAAGGTCCGCCGTCCTCTGGTACTGAGGAAACGCGGAGGATGCGAGGAGCGCAAATCCGCAGCATCTACGACTAACTCCAAGAAAGGGTCCGCGAAAACGAGTGCGGGCTCCGTTAGTAAACAAAAGAATTCACCTAGCGGCTACCTAATAGGCCGACATCCTGAATGCGGTAGGTATCCAGATCATATTGTCTTACAAACAATTAACGAAGCTTACCAGACCTGGTGATAAACATTCCTACTGTGTCGAATCGACATGCTTTGGTATTTTCCGAAAATAGGAAAGGCGATGCCGTTGCCTTTCTCCAGGATCTCTCCACTAATGGTACTTTTGTCAATGATGCAATGGTGGGCCAGAATAAACACCGTGAACTTGAAGATGGCGATGAGGTCACCATCCTAGATGAAGCACGTTTTGTTTTCAGATATCCTCGGACACGAGACACCAATCGTTTCCGCCAACAATATAGGCTTCTGCAACAGCTTGGGAAAGGCCATTTCGCCACAGTCTACCTTTGCGTAGAACGGTCTACGGGGGCTCAGTATGCCGTGAAAGTTTTTGAGAAACGTTCTGGTGACTCGCAGCGCTCCCAGAACGAAGTTCTTCATCAGGAAATCGGTATCTTGAAGGGCGTCAGTCATCCGAATCTGCTTTGCCTCAGAGATACATTTGATGAAAGCGACGGCGTTTATCTTGTCCTGGAACTCGCGCCAGAAGGCGAATTGTTCAACTTGATTATCAGCCGGCAGAAATTTTCAGAAAGTGAGACTCGTTGCATCTTTATCCAATTGTTTGAGGGGCTGAAGTATTTGGTATGTTCTACCACCTCCATGCCCCTTATTTTCTGATAGTAGCGACTAAAGCAGTGTGTTAGCACGATCGAGGTATCATTCATCGTGATATTAAACCTGAAAATATTCTGGTCGCGGACAAAGAGTTGACTGTGAAACTTGGTGATTTTGGATTAGCCAAGATTATCGGTGAAGACTCGTTTACTACCACACTGTATGGCATGTACTCCCAGATTATTTAGTTTTTGTGCTAACGATTATATTTGGTAAGATGCGGCACACCAACCTGTGAGTCTTCTAATCCGCTCGAAAGCCAGAAAATTAATACTGATTCTGTAGATGTCGCGCCAGAAATACTACAGGAGCGGCGCTATCGGAAATACACAAAGGCTGTGGATGTCTGGTCTCTCGGAGTCGTCTTATACATATGCCTTTGCGGATTTCCCCCATTCTCTGACGAATTATACACACCTGAGCACCCGTACACTTTAGCACAGCAAATACAACAAGGGAGCTTCGACTATCCGTCTCCGTATTGGGACACTGTGGGTGATCTGGCATTGGATCTGATAGACCGAATGCTCACAGTTAACGTTGACGACCGAATTACGGTGGATGAATGCTTAGAGCACCCATGGATTACAGGAAAGCAGCCTAGTGTTTCTGACAGCACAGACGGCCTGACTGGGGCTTTGGGAAAGCTAGACTTCTCAAAAAGAAAGCTAGCTCGCGAAAGGACGCTTCTCAGCAATATCAATGATGTTGGCTACAGTGAACATGAGCAAAAAAGTGGTGCTCCTGTCAAAGTTTTCCACAAAAACAATGCTGGGAAACGTGTTCACAACCATCCAGCAAAGAATGCACAAGAGCGTGAAGTATCCCCTAACGAGAAAAGTGCCCCGAATAACTTCGTCAACCTTGGAGAACAAGGTGATCCAGTTTTGTTCGATGACAACCTGAAGAATGGGCGTAACTGAAGAGAAGATAGCCTTCTGCAACTGAAGATTCTCCGAAGCCATCGACTTGAGTATGTGGACCGTGGCAGAAACCAAGGTCGGTTTAAGTGTATTTCTCAGGGACTGTCGCTTCCTTGGCTGGGTGACATTGGCGCGCTTTACAAGTACTTGAGGGCATAGGCATAAGTCTAGTCTACTCTCTAATCGACTTTTAATACTTAGAGTAATAATAGCCTGAGTTGACAGTCTACAGCATACATAGACTTGGGAGCTTCACCTCGTAAACGCACTAGCTCTCAATTACTAGCCAGGGACACTTCCAAGAGCGGCCCAATATCATACGATGGCTACATTTATAATAAAACGCGCGAGTTAAATCCGAAAAGAACCAAGGAAGGGCCCCCTCAAAAGAGAGAGAGAGAGAGAGAGAGAGAGAGAGAGAGAGAGAGTGTGTGTGTGTGTGTGTGTGTGTGTGTTGATTTCATATTGCTGCAAGGGAATGCTTCCTCAGTAGACGGGCAATCCTACTTGTTTTGTATGCAAGACCTACCTGCATCGATGGGTTGCGCATCCGGCACACACATTTACATAGTGAGTGTCGGGCTTGTTCTTTTTTTTTTTTTTTTT